>NW_024582679.1:0-20889 GCF_018398535.1 Haplochromis burtoni | reverse complement strand
TCTTTCTTTCTTTCTTGCATGCTATCTTTAACACTGTTTGTTCTTTCAGGAGGGACTGTGCTGTTTGAGGTGGATTGCACAAAGCTGGGGGAATGCGCCTCTCTGCAGGGCCATCTGTTTGACCGTGTGGTGTTCAACTTCCCTCACTGTGGGCGAAAGAGTGGGGTTAAAAAGAACAGAGAACTTCTCAGAAACTTCTTCCTCAGGTAGGACTGCATCATGCCATGATCACAACATCATCACACGCATCACTTGCATTCATTTCTATATATGCAAGAAGCCTAAAAGAGGCTTTTGATGCCTCAAGCTCATCATTATTGGGGCTTAAAAGTTTGTATGTGTTTTTCAGTTTGTTTTTATAACAGTTTATATCCCTTTTTATGTGACATGAACTGGAATAATTGCAATTTATTGCCTCAATATAATTGATATCATCACTTAATCTTGCTTCTTGTGTCTACTTAAGGTGTTTTAGGCAACTAATGACCAGGTTATGAAAGCTTCTACAGGATGCTCAGACCCTTCTAGCTGTTATTTGATCGAATAGTTACTGATTTAAATAAATATGTAAACAGTTTTAATGGCACAATGAACGGAGAGAACCACCTGAAATAATAAAGCTTGTTTCTCTGTGGTAAGGCCTTGTTACCATGGGGAAAGGGCAGATTTGTTGAGAAAATAGCCTTTTACCCCCACTGTCACTATCAAAAGGTCAGTTTTTCATTCTGGTTTTCTGATTTCTGTGGCAGTCTCAGCAGGAGGTGCACCCGCCTGTCAGGAGACTGGGAGTCTCGCACTTCATTAATTTTTTTTTTCTGGCTTGGCACTGTGATCTCAAAATGATATCATCATTTAACCTTGTTTATTGTGCCTACTGCAACATGTTTTTAAATTAAAAATCGGAACTGTTTATATCGGACAGTGAATGGTCGTGCTTGAAATTCTTTTTATTTATTTAGTATAATTCTGCAGAAAACACAAAATAATAAAGCCTGTGGTGACAGGTTAATTTATTTTGCTACCTTGGAAAAAAAGGCAGATTTATTGAGAAAACTGCTTTTCCCTCAATGCCAGTATCAAAATCTGATTATCTGCTATCCGGTTTTCTTATCTGGTTCTCACTGAGTCTCACTAGCAGCCCTGAAGCATGCCCGCCTGTGAGTTCGCTTGGTGTCTAGCACTTTATTAAAGTTTTTCCTTGCTTAATTGTTTCTTTTGATCTCTAATAAATAAAGAGGAAATAAAAATTTTTTTCTTGCAATCACTAAATAACAAACCTGCTATCGTGAGAAATTGAGCTGTGTTATTGCAGGGTAACTGAATAATAATATTTGCTTCTTTGGTTATTAGAAAATAATCCTTTATGTACGTGTCATACATGTATTGACATTTTAAAATGTGAATTTGTTGTTCTTCCAGTTGTGTTCAAGTGCTGGCTGAAAGCGGGGAGGTTCACGTCTCCTTGTGCAACGGACAAGGAGGAACACCAGTGGACCAGCCGAAGCGAGAGTGGCACAACAGCTGGCAGGCGGTTGCCATGGCAGCGGAGGCAGATCTAATTCTGAGTGCCATCCACCCTTTTGAAAGTGATAAGCACCAGAGCTACAAGTGCACTGGATACAGGTAAGGAGTAAAGGTGAGTCTATGTATAGAAGCAACCCAGCTGTATCTCTTTGTTTGTTTTCCTTGTATGTTTGCATGCCTGGCACTAATGATGATATCGCTGCTGAACAGGAGCCAGGATAAAGGCTTTCATGTGGAGAAAGCTTTGGTCCACATGTTTACTCGCAGCATCCCCTACACCCCTGCTCATTTGCTGAAGGTGGAGGAGGTCGTTGAAGGAGAGAAAGTGCAGTACGAAATACCAGCAGAGCTCAGTGATTACATATTCAGGTACAGTAACACAGTGGCTACCCGGGTGTTTGCACCACCAACACACACACACATAAATCACATAAATATAATTACAACCTCTTTTCTTTCATCAGGAGATTTCTCTACTCAGATTCTGTCCACCCTGTCAAGTTGGTGCAAGATTTTCTTCTCGAAGGTCTGGCGAAGAAATGGCCGGTCTCCATGATGACAGAGACCATCCCCTTCCTCCTCACAGCAAAACAGCTGCAGACACACTGCTGTGGAATCGATGGCGCACAATGCTACTGGATCCACCTGCTTCAGAAAGACCTCACCTCTGACACTGATACCTCTGCAGACAAAGAAAATGATCCGAGACCCACAGAAACTCTGCTGCCCACATGTCTTGCCTCAAATAAAGGAGATAGGGTGAGAATCAAAGGAGTTGAGAGCTTCAGGTCAGCATGCTCTCTTGACATTGATGCTGAAGGGGAAAGTGGTATGCACATGCTACGTCCATCATTGCTCCCTCAGATGGAAGAGCTTCTAGCTAAAAAAGAGGCGATAATTAACGCCGATGGTCATGGTGACTGTGAGGGGAGTGATGAAAGTGAAGGAAATGAGAAGGATGAGTCCTGTGGGAGCTGTAATGGTGTTACCAGCTTGTTATATGGAATTAGTGGTGTGGTTTTCAGAAATGTACCCATCGGCCTCTGGGCTATGCCTGCCTTTCACGAGCTCCTCATCCAAGGTGTTTTTCCTTCAGAAACTCAGCCGGGTAAATTGCTCGGAGAAAAGCTGGAAACGCTACTTGCTCCTTTTGGCGTCTCCATAGTAACAGAGCAGGGAGGTCTGCGTCTGAAAGCGCAGCCAGTGGGTTTGGTTGGTAAGGTGTTTGCAAGCGATGTAAGTGACAACAACAATCATGTCCGCATCACTGCGTCTCTAAATTTGGACCTACTCGCCGTGCTCCTGTTCTCGCTCCCTGACTGGAGGCTGCTTTGGTCACATGACCCACGTTTCTTAAAACAATTTTCATCCCACCCATCGCCGGGGACTCCGTTTCATCCTTTTTGCCTGTATCCCGAACCTTTCACCTTTGACATCAGCTTCTGGACTGGGCCTACGTGGGAGGAGAAGAATTTCCACGCGGTGGTCCGAGAGGCTAGTTGTGGGACCGTGGAGCAAGTTAAACTCATTGACAGGTTCTCACATCCTGATCTGAGCCAGACCAGTTACTGCTACAGACTCATCTACCACTCACACACACATGCTCTGTCACACACACGAGCACTCCAGTTTCACAAACACTTGGAGACTCTACTTTCCTCTCGATTACAAGTCACCATCAGGTAGCCATCACTTGAAACTCAGAGAAGAACGGCGATTTACACTCTTACCTTTAAGAGGCATTATCTGTTTATATCTGCATAGAAAATGATAAATGTGTAATCTGCAGCTAAACAGTGTTTACAGTTGTTGAGGTGTTGTTTGCTCTATTGTGTCTACATTGTGATTGTAATTCTGTGTATATGTTTGTGCTTCAAGGAAACAATAAATCTGTTATTTAATGTAAATTTTTGGCCTCTGGAGTTACTGTAAAAGAGTAAAAGACACATATGGTGCACCACATGGCAACATCGTGACACTGACATAAAGTAAACAATTCTCAATAAGAACAGACTGAGATTAGTTAGTGGTCACATTACACACACGTTGTAAAGATGTAAAATAAATAAATTCCTTTATCTAACTGTGTCACAAAAGAATAAACACTTACCACAGTACTCTGCAAAAGTATTCAGCCACCCATAATTTCTTTATATTTTGTGTCCAGGGAGTCAGACTTTCTTGCAGTTTTAAAATAGTCTTGTTTTCTTTCTGACTTCATTCAAACATAAAAAAAGAAACCTAATAAGTGTTGTATCTACACATAATAGACAACCTAACAAAAAACTGTTTTAAATTGTACCTTTAGGCACTTTGTTACTAGCAGCCTTTTATGAAAGCACATAATTTGTTGCCATTCCTTTAGTTGAAACATGATGTTGATGTTATGGAGTGATGAATCCAAATTAAAAAAATGTTTTAACTCAAATTTTAATCATATGTCCGGAGAGATGTACGAGAGCCTCTCTCATTGTTAGGGCTGCGTTTCACCTAGTGGTGTTGTTAAAACTGGAGAAATAATAAACACAGAAAAAGTACCATCAGATTCTGACTCACCATGCAATGCTTTCTGGAAAGTTTCTGATTGCCAACAGCTTTATTTTTAGCATGTCAATGATAACAAAAATACTGCTAATGCAGTGAAACCATGGCTCGATAGAAAAACTCACAATGTAACACTATCATTCACTGATTGGTCTCCCCAATGCCTCAAACTTTTTGAAGCTTTGAAGACATGACATGACAAGAAAGTTTACCTAAAAGCGTTCAGGCTATGTTAAAAAATAAAGGTGGTCACACATGTGGGGCAGCAAATGCAAAGGTTATATACATTTCACTAGAGCAAGTTCTATGAGTCACGGTACTTTCAGCAAGGAAAATGTGATGAAAATTATTACTTGTGAGATTTTTTAAGATGTTTTAAAAAAAAATGTAACTTTACTTTGCAGCAACACAGATCAAATCCAAGGGAAGAGTTGCGGAGAAAAGATTAAATAGAGACAATATCATAAGATCTGAAAATTAACAAAGGTTTTTAACAGTTGAAACAAAGCCCAGTTTGGTGATTTTTGCCAAAAATTCAGAGGTGAAATGTAATTTTTGTAATTCCTGCTGGTTTCATTGAAAGTTTAGTCTGTGAACTGACCTAAAACTGGAACTAAAAATTTATCTTAGGTCTAATTTTCAGTAAGCACTGATGCATGTTTTATTGCCTTTACAGAGTGCTGAGTTCGCGTTTATTTGAACTTCTTTGATTGACCTTCCCCCCACACACATTTCCTTATTTTATTTAAACGTTTTTATTTATTTATTTTTAATAACAAATACGTTTAAATAAATAAAAGTAATCTAAAGCGAACTGAAACTTTACTGAATCGCAGTAAAGAGTACTTGTAACTTAAGCGCTTAATTGAACTGTATGATTAGAGCTGTCAATAACCGGACACAGCCGAAAATGAACGAATCGCGACTCGGAAGCAGTACCGTCGGTAAACATGGCGGCCAAGGCGCTTCGGCAGCGAACCAGGCGAGGCAGCAGACAAGATGCAAACAACGTGAACGTCCCCGCCGAAACTCGGGCACCCAAAGAGGAGAAAGTCACCGATGACAGCAAAATCACAGAGACTCGGCAAGAGTGAGTATAAATCCAGAGGAGACACAAGCTGCATGAGGAGGTGTGACTGACAGCCTGAGCAGGGGAAGCTAGCTAAGCTAGCTACTTTGATACCTTAGTAAGTTTTGACTGTAACGACACGATAACAACGCCTGGTAATGACCATTGAACAAACTACACCAGTGTGTATTTACCTTAATATGAACCATAGTGGCTGTTTAGCTGTGTGTCCACCGTACTAACTAAGTTGCGTTGTTTATGTTTTAGCGGAGCAGTAAATCGCAGTGGTCAGCTCCATTCATTCTGTTAGTGTCAGATATGTGGTAACTGGCTGTGGTGCCAGTTGTGGCGTGAGTAAACTCGTGCTCTGGACCGACACAAACACTTGTTTGAGACGATTGGGTGGTGTTGTTGTTGTTGGGGAAAGTGACAATTTGTAAGGTGACGTGTCATAAAATACGTAACGTGAGGGTCAGGGCTGAGCTGCAGCTGAGCCGACTATAATCTGACTAATCTGATGATGGGCGCGAACAAAGGAAACACTGCAACACATAAGCAACACTGTGAACGCAAATCACACGTTTGTATTAGTGTGACCATCCACACAGTTCTCTTTACACGAGAAGTTATTATAACTGTTAGACAATAAAGATATAAGTATTTCCTAACCGATAGAAAGTGCACATTATTTATATATTTTACAAGATGACGGTGTGATCGGCTGTGATGTGTGGTTCGGAGTCAGATCTGGAGGTGGCAGAGTTGAAATGATAACATTTTAACTGGGAGTGATCATAATTGACAGAAATGAGAATATCTGCTCAGACCAGAATCATATGTATACACTGCTCAGAAAAAATTAACTAACATTTAGAAAAAAAACATCAAATCGCAATGGGAAAAAATCTAGCTGGGTATCTATGCTCAGATGGACTGGATAATGTATTAGGAATGAAATGATACCACATTGTTTGATGGAAGACACCCAGAAGTGATAAAATGATGAGACAGGATAGTTGCTGCTGCTGAAATTCCATTGCAGCAACTCAAAATGCCACTTAGGAGTTTGCATGGTCCTATGTGGTGCTAATAAGATGTGGGATGGTGTCCTGGGGGATGTCCTTGCAGAGCTGGACCAGGGCATCACTGAGCTGTCTAAGGTGCAACCTGGTGGAGTCGGATGACCAAAACATAATGTCCCGTTTTGGTCAGGCTAAAACAAAGCCAGTCATTGATATCAATTCCTTCATCCTTCAGAGGACGTTGGGTTCTCAGGCCACCCTCGTGAAGTCTGTTTTAGATTTTTTGGTCAGAGATATTCACACCTGTGGCATGCTGGAGGTTATTTTGTAGTTCTGGTAGTGCTCATCCTGTTGCTCTTTGCACAAAGGAGCAGATACCGGTAATACTCATGGGTTAAGGACCTTGTGCAGCCCTGTTCAGTTATCCTAGAGTAGCTGCCTGTCTCCTGGAATCTTTCCCATGCTCTTGAAACTGTCCTGGGAAACACCAAAAGCCTTCTGGCAATGCCACATATTGATGTGCATCCTGGAGCAGTTGGACTACCTGTGCAACCTCTGTAGGGCCCAGGTATTGCCTCATGATACCAGTAGTGACACTGACCCTGGCCAAATGCAAAACTAGTGAAAAAACAGTCAGAAAACATGACTAAGGAAAATGTCAGCGGCCTCCACCATGTAAAACATTCCTGTTATAGGCAAGTCTCATTGTTGTCCCTCAGTGGACCCGTTATTAATGTCATTAACAGAAAAGCAGCCCTCTCTGTTATTTAACTCACCAATATTTGATTAGCCATTGTAAAAAAATAAAATAAAAAATACAGAGAAATATGGAACTATATAAATTTTTGTGTGAAAAAAGTTTGTTGATGCTGATATTTCTTATACTAAAATAAATATCACACTGGCTCTCTTTTTGTTGTTAATAACTCACAAAAAAACCATTGGTTTAAATAATTTATCAGATACTTTTAAAATACAAAATCCAGAGGCAGGATAAGAAACATAAAAGGTGAAAAGAAATTGGAGAAAAATATAGAAACAATAAAAACATTTGAAATTGTTATTCACAATAGTACTAATAATGTTGGTTTGGAAAAGAGAGAAACTGTTTAAAGAGTATTTCCTAAAGTAAATATGAAACTGGAATAAATTTGGAGAAAATATTTAAGTGTTTTGTAAAAGTGAACAGAAATGTGAGCTGGAAATACACAACAATTTGATACCACACATGCACATTTTGGGATTATCTGTGTTATCTTAATTGGTATTTTATTAAAAGCAGGCACACGAGTGTAGTAAAGCAGTTAAACTGGTATGTGATAAAACACCCACTCAGTGCTCACATAAATGTTTATATTATTTAAGATATAGACAATTTATTTTTTATTTGTGTAAAGGGAATGTTCTGATTTATATTAGCATAAGTATATACATATGCATTGAATGAATGTTCATATTAATCGTTTTTTTTGTAATAGGTCAATAAGTCGTGGGGGGCAGGTATGGGCTCCAGAAGGTTCGACTGCATTTAAATGCCTGCTCTCTGCACGCTTCTGTGCAGCTTTGCTCAGCAACATCTCCGACTGCGATGAGACGTTTAACTACTGGGAGCCTGTGAGTACTGATCTCTGCTGTGGGGCATTTGAAAGTGGCATAGTGTAGGGCTGTTTGATATAACGATATATATCGGATGACGATATAAAAACATCTATCGTTTCCTATTACGCTATCGTTTGTTTTGTGGTAAAATAAACTGTTTACAGCAATGTTTTTTCATTGTTTTGATGGTCACTGTAGTGGCTATATTAATTTCTTAAAGTTCTCTCTTTCTCTTACCACACTATGGACGAACAAGCGTCTGTTTTTACCTGTTGCCTTTAGCAACAATGATGGTAAAACCACTGCGTGGCTCCGCTGTCGGCTTGTTTGTTTTCCTCGTAAACCTTTCACAATAAAGCTCAAGATCCTGTTGAGACTTTTCAAAATAAACTGAATCACGTGAAAGAGTATGCAGAGAGTTTATGGATGAGAAGCAAAAAAGAGCCATCAAGTGCTAAAAAATAAACCTTAGAGTCAAACTTTGAAAGAAAATGGTGGCCGTTACAACTTATGTCTAAAAATTTATAGTTTCATGCATCTGTTAAAAGGCCCAGCTGGAAACACTTCACGCAAGTTGAGTTGCCAGAGATTTACAGAATTTACAGAAAATGTTACATTTTTGTGATTTATATCGTTGTCAGAGCGATAAATGTGTTATATCGGGATATGAGATTTTGGTCATATCGCACAGCCCTACCATAGTGTGTTGTGTGACAGTTTTTCTAATGCCTGCTTCAGAATCATTTTGTAGCATCTCTCTCTTGTTCCAATGGATTATGTTTGTCTTTTATTCCTGTGTTCTGACAGATGCACTACTTGCTCTACGGCACAGGAATGCAAACATGGGAATACTCTCCACTGTATGCCATCAGGTCCTATGCTTACTTATGGTTACATGCACTTCCTGCTTGCTTGCACGCCCATGTTCTACAGACAAACAAGGTAAGTATCGCAAGCTCGGATTTTGCCATGTGTTGACGTTCCTGTATTTTATAATAGGGATGCACCGATTCTGAAATTCTATGCTGATCCTAACACCACAGTGAATGCATTCTGTGTAAAATCTAACAAGCTCATCATCAGTATACTTTTTCTTTTTAAAATTGAAAACTATATTTACCTGCAGGACATGCTACTTCTATTAGAAGAAGCTTTAAACTAAAATCTGCATAGACTAAAAAGTTCAATATTCCTCCACGGTGCATCTAAAGTTTAAAATACATGAATTCACACATGCGTGCACACACAGGTGTGTGTAACGTTATAGTGGGACATGTGCAGTAGTTTCAGGCTTGTGTTATGACTGTGTTGCAGGTGTTGGTGTTCTACTTTGTGCGATGTGTCTTAGCATTCTCCTGCTGTGTCTGTGAGCTCTATTTCTACAAGTGAGTTTACCCTCCTCTTAAATGCAAGGCATGTTAGCACTTTGGTGTTCACATTTTGGGATAATTTTGTAGATGTCTAGAATCATCTGTTACAAAGCAATTTTCCTGCAGCGTTTTTTTCTGATTAAGATATGTTACTAAAGTTAAGCATTTTTATTTTGTGTGTGTGTGTGTGTGTGTGTGTGTGTGTGTGTGTGTGTGTGTGTGTGTGTGTGTGTGTGTGTGCGTGTGCATGTGTGTGTGCCACAGAGCAGTTTGTAAGAAGTTTGGTTTGCACGTGGGTCGTTTGATGTTGGCATTCCTCGTCCTGAGCACAGGAATGTTCTGCTCCTCTGCAGGTTGGTCGTGTTTAGCTACATTTCTGGGGACTATCAGTTGCCTCCATCCTTACATCTGTTGGTTTTTACATCGAGCAACTCATTACAAAGCCTTGCTTTTCTGGCCTTTTGGCAGATCACTGATCAAGAAGAGCAGAACTGCCACACGAACAGTGTGCAGTGTTTGCCTCTAAGGAACATTTCATATTTATGATTTATTTCTCCTGTGCTCCCATTAACGCTGTAGGGATTGTAGAGACATTTTTGTGTTTGTGCTTTGTCTTTTTCTGATTAAAGTTTATTTCTTTCTCTACAGCTTTCCTACCTTCGTCTTTCTGTATGTACACAACACTGGTTGCCATGACGGGTTGGTTCCAAGACTCAACACCGTTAGCCATCATCGGCGTGGCTGCCGGCGCCATTGTTGGATGGCCATTCTCTGCATTGATCGGGTATGACTTTAAATACTGGCATTGCAGGCTTTTAACTATGTGTTAATTGTAATACAGCTTTTTTGAAAAAACTTTACACCTTAAAAAAATTTTTTTTACTTTATTCTGGATATAAATGTTCACGGGCTTGCTTGAATTTTCAGTGGAGTTTAATTCTTTTTAGTTAGTGCAATACAGCCAACCATTGACAACAAAAATGTATCACTTGTATCACGTTACAATAACATATGAACTGGGATGAATGTGAGCCGGATCAGCTACTGTGTCATTGAAGTTTCTTCTCTCTCTTTAGACTTCCAATTGCTTTCGACTTGCTTGTGTTGAAGAGGCAGTGGAAGAGTTTCATCACCTGGTCATTTATTGCTTTGCTTCTGCTGCTGGTAAGAATATAGAACTACTAGAATAATGGGTTTCTTTTCTGTCACAGGTAGAGCATTCCCCACAAAATCTCTGTGGACGTACCACAGGGGCAGGAATATAATAATGCATTTTGCTGTTATGTGTCACATTGTCACAACATATGTAAACTATACTAAAAAATATTGGGCCACATACACCTACAGGTGCTGCTCGGCCATAGAAACCCATGTCATGACACTCTCAGTGGATAGTTTTTATGCTGATGGTTATTCCAGTGGAGGTTATTGAGTCAGGAGGATTTCAATGACACACTGTGCACCTCAGCGCTCACTAACCTAACTCTGTAACTTTATGTCCTCTATCACTTTGTAGCTAAGTTACTGTGGTTCCTAAATCCTTCCACTTTGCAGGAACACCTCTTACAGCTGATTGTGGAATATCTAGTAGGGAAGGAATTTGACGAATTCATCTGTTGAAATGATGGCATCCTATTATAGCACTACGCTCAAAATCAGAGAGCTCTTCAGAATGATCCACTGTTTGACAGATATTTTTTAAAGCAGACTGCATAGCTAGGTTGGTGATTTTCTTTTAGTTTGTGGCAATGGGACGAAAAACACCTGAATTCAAAGATTTAAGAGGTGTGGCTTAACCCTTTTGTCCATCTGTATCTGTAGTTCTTTGGGAATTATAGCATATTTTTATGCAGGAGCTTAATGTTTATGTGACCTGCATCAGTTCACTTTCCTTCTCATCTTGTGTTCTCAGGTACCTCTGGTGGCGGTGGACTCTTTCTTTTATGGCAAACTGGTCATAGCGCCACTCAATATTCTCCTGTACAATGTCTTTACACCACATGGGCCTGATCTATATGGTAAATGACCTGTTTTGTCACATTTAATACCTCAATACATCCACATGTGATATTTATATAAAGTATGAGATATTTAGGATATACAATGTTGGATATGCCTTTTATGAATTGCCTAATTTACTACAGTAACTGTTGGACTGATAATACGTCAATGACAATATTAAGCAAATATTAAGATTTAACAGTTTGTCGCTGCAGTTTTTGTTGGGCACAGGGTAACTTCACTTGCTTTCTGTTGTTTAATTTCCAGGTACGGAGCCGTGGCATTTTTACTTTGTAAACGGCGTCCTGAACTTCAACCTGGTGTTTGCTCTGGCACTGTTTTCCCTGCCACTCACTGCTCTCATGGAGACACTGTTACACAGGTTCAATGGTGTGTTTTCCTGCGTATGCACAAAATATGTTGATTTTGGCTTGTTACATTTACATTACACTTGTAATGATTCACTCACCTATATACATTTGTTCATGATTTAGTCCAGGTAGTTACCCTCATCTACTGTCTCACATTAACTCCGGTTAGCACTCTTCTAAGTCACTGTGCTCCACAGTGCAGTATATTCAGTATCTTCCAGCACATTTACAGGGTTTACCTTTTGTGATTTCACATCGTTGTACACACATGTGTTTTCTTCAGTGCAGAACCTGGGCCGCCCGTACTGGCTGACTCTGTCTCCCATGTATCTGTGGATGTTGGTTTTCTTCACTAGACCTCATAAAGAAGAGCGTTTTCTCTTTCCTATTTACCCTCTCATCTGCCTCAGCGGGGCAGTTGCCCTCTCCTCATTACAGGTGTAGTTTACCATTGTCTAATTTTGGCTTTCAAAGCAAAACAGCCTGCTGCGTTAGTTGATTTCAGCATTTTTAGGCTCATTTGGTCACAAATGTGCACGTAAATGAAATGGATTTTATTCATTTTATTTACAGAAATGCTACCACTTCCTGTTCCAGCGATACCGACTGGAACACTACACCGTCTCCTCGAACTGGTTGGCTTTAAGCGCAGTGGTGGTCTTCGCTGTGTTGTCACTGTCTCGTTCTGTCGCCCTCTTCAGAGGTTTGTGTGTGTGTCCCATTTTCCCTAAGCACCAGCATCAGCATTGAGCGAAGGCTTATGATATTTTGGTCTGTTTACAGGCTACCATGCCCCTCTGGACCTGTACCCAGAATTTCACCGCATTGCCAAGGATCCGACTCTTCACTCGGTCCCCGAAAGCAGGCCTGTCAGCGTATGTGTTGGCAAAGAGTGGTATCGCTTCCCGAGCAGTTTTCTTCTCCCACACAAGTCAGTGTCCAGAAAATCTGCACAGGTTTTCAGTGTCTGATAAAGTCTGTAAGGGTGATTTCTCATTTTTATGTTTTTACTAAGCTAAAAGTCTCTCTTTTAATCTCCAGCTGGCAACTGCACTTCATTCAGTCTGAGTTTAAGGGGCAGCTGCCTCAGCCGTATGCCTCTGGTCCTCTGGCCACACAGATCATCCCAGCTAATATGAACGATCAGAACCTGGAGGAGCCAAGCAGATATGTAAGTTCCTTAGACGCAGACATGTTTGCTAACTAATACTGTAGTTAAGAGCAAATAAATTAAAAATGTATTTGTCTTCTCTGTGCAGGTTGATTTAAAACAGTGCCACTACTTAGTGGACCTAGACACAGATGAAGAGACGACGCTTGAGCCACGTTACTCAGCCAGCAAAGAGGAGTGGACTATCATCGCTTATAAGCCTTTTCTTCAAGCATCAAGGTAGTTTTACAAGTAAATATTTTACAAATAAGTGTAAAAAACAGTAAAATTAAAATCTGTAAATGAAGGAAAAAGCATAACGTATTGCAGTTGAAAAGAAAAGGAAACATCCTGAGAAAATGTAAACATTAAGGAGATCTACAATGTGAAGCAGATTGTTTACATGTAAGGCATTTTTCTCTCAGGTCATCTCCTCTCTTCAGAGCGTTCTACATCCCATTCATATCTGACCAACACATCACCTTTAGGCGCTACGCCATCTTAAAACCGCGGCGGCAAAAGCAGCCTCGTAAGCGGAGCCACGGCTGACCTTTTACACCCGAACCTGTACAGTTGTACAAAATCCCAACAAAAGACGTCAATCACCTCTTCTCAAAACAGCTGGTATTTGTGTGTCAGTGTGCATGTTGTCTCAAGAAACCTTTGAAGCTATCAGACCCTTTAAAGACATCAATCCCCCTGTTTACTTGTCATCAACACTACACAGACTCTCTGAATATCACCACCCTGGACCACTTTTTGGTGACCAAACAGTGTTTGCGTGTGGATGAAAGGCAGAAACGTATTAGAAAAAGTTGAGAAAAATATGTGGAAAAGACATCAGTCTGCTTTTGAGCTTGTGTGTGAGACAGTGCATGTGAGAGTGAAAGAAAATGCTTGGCAGGGTATCAGCTGGACGTTTTATCTTATTTTGTATGCCTGTGTTGAGCCGGATGTCTTTAAGGGGATGCACACCACAAAATATTTGCATTAATTCAGCCCATATTCGAAACTTGAAAACGTGGCCTGACTGGAGGAATTTCTCTGACCAGTGAAACGCAGAAATCCTCTCGCGTCTGGGCTTGAACAGTGTCCTGTTGTGTGCTCTGTCAGGTATGAGTGTGGAAGATAAATAAAACCAAGGATGCTTAAGTAATTTAACTTAATAAAATCATGATTGACTGTGAATATAAATCCGATGTTGTTTTTATTGGGGCAGTAAAGTCACTCTTTGACAGGTTGGCTTTTCATCTCATTTTATTGGAATATTCCTTATGTAGCAAACATACAAACCACTTTCACTTACAGGAGAGATATCAAGACATAATACATTCTGAATTAATAGTAATAATGATGATGCTTTGGTTTATATTACACTGTAATAGCATGCCGTAATGTTTGGTTAGGCTGCAGGCACTCAAGCTAAATTGTAGCCGCTACCGTTGCACTTGTTGTTGTTTTTTTTAAGAATGGCTTTGATAAATACTTTAATAAGTGTGTAAAATTAAGGTCTCGTCACAATTTAAGGCAATATAAAACCACACAGGAGATAAATACAACCACCTGCCACGAGCAGTACTGGTTTATTGTGTTTAATCTGTTTGAGGTAGCCCGCATCTCTCAGGTATACTTGGGTGTACAACAGTTTTCAAGCACAGCAAACATAACATAAGTTCAAGACCTCAGTTATCTTACCAAGCAAGCACAGCATGACACGACCATGCAAAACAGGCTGCTACACACACATGAAAACACACATGCTTTTATAGACAGAGATGCTCATAATCCTCAGAGTCAACTGTAAACGTCTACATTTTGGTAATGATCCCATGTACACAAGAAAATGTGAGCTTAGCTTACAGTAGGTGCTTCTTTACTGGGTCATTTCTGTAATGTAACTGTATTATGGCTCTTTCCAAAAACTTCCTATGCATGCATATATTGAAATATTTGCTTGGATGCTTTAGTGAGGTCCAGATAAACTCTGGAGGCTTTACCATTAGGTGACCTTTGTGTCAAGGGTACTCCGGTGGTTTGGAATTGATCTCGTGTAATATTGTCACTTTGGATCATTTTTAAATAGGACGAAACTTTAACCTGAGACATTGTCTTTGTTATTCCATGCATTTTTGTTTCTTCTAACCCCAAACCTACAACACTTTTCGTTCCGCCTTTGGAAGTTTTAAAGCACAGAACGGCACAGATTGAACGGACATCGTTTAAGGCATTATACGCAGCCCGTTCAGGGTAAACTGTAAACAGAAATCAATGCGTAAAATTGTGGAAATGCCAGTAACAGACTCCCCTTTTGTAATTGTTGCTTTGATGTATTTCTGCCCCTACCTCCCTGTAATAAAGTCACAAATAATCCTATGACCTTGTCTTCAAAAGAAATTCATTACAGTAGGTCTGAATGATTCTGAGTAACCCAAATCTTTTCGTTGATTTGCGTTCTTTCAGTAAGCATCACTGTAGAGGAAGAGGCTGAGACATCACGAAACGGGAGCACATCAAACTATCTGCATAAACAAATATAACTTATTTGCGCCACCCGGTTACTTTAGTATTCAGAGACAAAATTGTGTTCATTTACCAAAAACGAATGCCTACACAGACTAGTCTACCAGCAGGCTACAGGCTGAATTATTGGGCCAGCAATAAAATATAAATTATATATTTTTTCAACCTGATTTTCAGTCCTTTAAACATAACAGACTAGAAACATTTAAAACCATGCACAGTCTTTAGCCACTCTCTCAGTATCATTCACTCATTCAGTGCTGTACACATAATAAAGGAGATTTTGAGGCAATCAGTAATTTTCCCTGTTGATCCATTCATGCTCGTTGAAGTATCTTCTTCCACCGTCCAAATTCAGCCCATTTCTGTAGCAATCCACATTTGCGTTGTAGGACTTTCGGTTTCCGTAGGTTCCGAGGCTGGTTCGGTAAGTGTCTTCCTTTCCATTGGTGAAGTATGTCTGATACAGGTCAGCTTTTCGTGTGTGACCTCCAGGTCTTAGTTTGGGATCATAGAGGTCACTCCCCGCTGTGGTGCTGCCATCATACAGTCCGTGGTCCCTGTATAGGCTGCCGCCGAAATGCTCGCTCTTCGTTGTACGACGACCCAGACTCTTGTCGTAGAACTCTCTGTGACCCGTGCGACCCAAACTGCTGCCACTCACGTCCCTCTTCCCTGAGCGGCCCAAGCTGGTGTCGCAGAAGTCATGAGTGCCACGGCGCCCGAGGCTGAGGTCGTTGAGGTCAAAGTTTAGGAAACAGCTCTCTGTGCTTGCAAGTGTCACAAAGCCGCTCTCTGTGTCCCGACCCCCCAGATTATCGTAGTCACCAGTTGGTGTGTCAGGGGAGGGGCATAAAAAGGAGGTGTTCTTGGTCTGCGGGCGAGCTGACACGAGGTCGTCATCCTTCTGGGAACGAATGACGTTGTAGACATCAGTTGAAGTTGGGCTTGGGCACAGTCCTGGGTCTGTTTGACATACTTCGGATTTCTGCTGTTTCCTCCTCCTGTCACACACAGAGAGAGAGAAGACACCAAACAAGACACCTTAAAACATTCACGCATACGGAAAACAACATGACTCTATCTCCACCATTATGGATTGTTACTGTGTGTTATGAGCACACCCCACATACATCATTGTGAATGCTGCCATAAATTAATATTGTGTATTAATCAACATTGAAAATACTCCTCCTCAGTGTACTTCAGTATGAGTCATGTCTATGAAAAACTGCACATCTCAGCTGTGTTTAGAAATCTCTCAGACATTTTAATTTAAAAAAAAAAATTAAATTTTTAAACCATTTCGGATTTGTCAATCTATAGCAGAATAAGTGCTACTGATAGGGAAGAAAAGTGAGCATGTAATTGGAAGAAGAGCTCAAATAATGCTATAAAGAGGAAAACCCTTTTTTTTTTTTCTTATACCATTAGAGGTAGAAATAGGGAAAGTAGCAATGCAATTGTGGTTAGACGTTTAGATGCAGTCGTCATGGGCATGAATATCACAGTCATTTTGAGCTTTTAATGATTTCTTTAAACAGTTGTTTTCCAGAGTGAATATGATTGTACTGCATAAATCTTTAATAACGTTAAAGAACAATAATTGGGTGCACAAATTTAAATTTATTTAGGATTTTCTCTAATCCACACAGGCTCAAATATATATATATATATATATACACACTCATTTAAATCTTTTAATAAGTTGTGCTGAAGTTGCTGAAGCACTACAGTGTCTGTTAACTTGCCATCACCAGTGTGTGAATGTGTGTGTAAATGGGTGGATGACTGAATGTGTAAAGCGCTTTGGGGTCCTTTGGGACTAGTAAAGCGCTATACAACTACAGACCATTTACCATTTTGTTAATGATCAGAACTGATTAAAACTGCTAGTTTCCTTTGCCAGCATATAAAGGATTTATTTAACAGCACTCATTGGACTGACCAATACTTAGAATAATAAGAATGTCCTATGAACTCAGTGAATATCTGAGAAGGATGTTGGGAAGGTTGCTTGGAGCAGATTTCAAGATCATCAGTTCAAACAAGTGTACACAAATACAAATTATTCTGATGTGCCACCACTTTGCCAAGGTCTAGTAGAAACTCAGATTTTTTTTTTTAACCCAGATGAGTGTAAATTTGTTTAGGATTTTTTGGAAGAACCCAGAAAGCTTGAAGGATCAAACCTGCCATGAACTGAAACATGAACACAGTTGGGTGACCCAACAGGCCAATGATCTCAAATATACTGAAAACTGAATTGGGAAACATTAATCTCCTCAAATGGTTAAATTTCCCTTAGAAAGTTACACTGCAACCAGATGCTTTTGGTAGACTTCAATATGGTTGAGGTTGGAACTTTGGAAAGGTCAAATACTAGTGGGGATGTATGAATAATTCTGGCCCTGTGTGGATTTAGAGAAAATCCCAAATAAATTCCACCTTTTGCTCCCAGTTACCATGAGATTCATGCCCACTGTGTGTGTATGTCACCATAACCGCATGACATTGCGGTCTTTAGTATTCTTGCATTTAGTATTTGCCTTTATTTTGGATCCTCACCGTCGGACAATCAGCTTGAAGCAGCAGACACCTGTCACTGTCAGCAGCAGCAGTATGAGGGGGATGGTGGGAATGATGATGTAAACCAAATTCAGAACTAAATAAAAGACAGACAAGATACAGATTTAGTAATTGTTGTGTAGGTCGAAATCTGTCTGATTTTTTCACAAATGATTGAAATGTTTATCATCGTGACCTGTTTGGTTGTGGTTGTGATCATTTGGATTCCACGGCACCACGGGTGAAGGGAAGACATCTGTAATGAAAGCTATCAGTCTTTAAACATTCAAAATGTCAACATCAGCCTAAAAGCTAATATAAATTTTTTTTTTTACCTGTTTGAGTGGAGTTAGGTGAAGGAGAAGGTTCCAGTGACTCCTCTGGGGAGAAAAAAAATGAATTCAGCAGTAACAACAATTTCAAGTCAAACAAAAATTAAATGACCTCTGAGTAATACCTGCAGTGTATTTGCAGATGAAGTTGTTCTTGGTTTCACAATTGTCGTCGTTCCACTGGAACATGTAGAGCCCCCCTATACCAGGAGGAGCGGACGGTTGGTGATACATTACAACGCACACCTCATAACCACACGATGGCTCATCCCAGTGCCAGTTCCTATACAGACGCACACAAAGCAACCATATTTTTGGCAACACTGGAGAAAAAAAATCTATAATGACTTTTCAAGGTATTGTAAAGTAACGTGAGAGGTAACTAGTGTCCCTTCGACCTCGTCGAGCTCTGCTGATCCGCTGCTGATTGTTTAACACCAGATATGAGCACATATGAGTATTATAACGAACAAAAATGAAATAAAATGTGACAATGTGATAAAGCAACGAAGTGTTTGAAGTCTGACTTTTTTAAAGACTGAGTAATGGATGCTTTAACTAATTAATCATTTTTTTAGTCCTAATGAAGGAAAGAAATAAAAGATATTTTAGTGTTTTGCTTATTAAGATGTACACTATTTAAAGCTGGCATCAAAGGTTTCAAGTTAAAAATAATTGTTGAATATGTTACAGCAAAACTTAATTGCAAGATTTTGTGCTGTACTACACTACAGACCTAAAACAATATCAGTTGTACTGCAAAAAAGGGAGCATTTAACCTTTTTCACGTGAATCCTTGAAATAAAGATTTTTTGTCCTGTTTTTTTTCTCTTCTATTTCTACCAAGCTGGTTTTGACAACGGCAAGGCCAATTATATTTATATAGCACATTTCATTACAGGTAAACTCAACAAGTTTAATACAAAAATGAAAAACATAAGTAGGTCTGAAATAACAAAAGGTAGCATTGACACTAACACATTTAAATCTTTGAGCAGATCAGACAAATGAGAAAAACCTGTCTTCTCACACAGACTATAAAGAGATGGACGCAGCCACTCAATCAGCTGATTAGTGAAGTCGTGTTAAGAAGCCATGAGTGTTTGCACAACCACAGTTTTTGGTCATTTAAATTCAAATGTGCAGGGGAGGTACACACACTTATTCTCCAACTACACAAACAACGAACATAGCTTCACGTTTGTCGTAACTTCATGTTTTATTTAACACTATCCAAAACTGCCGATTTAGTCATGCATGAAGTATTTTCTGAGGACACAAAGCCAGCTAGAGGCTGTTTACTCATAGATTTCTATGCAAGTATTAATAAGATGGTTCAACCCCTACATGCTGTTAAAAAGAATTCAGCTAAAATCTCTACAAGCTACATCCATCTTTTATACAGTCTATGTTTTCTCATCTGGTGGAGTTTTTTTTTTTTTTTTTTACATCTCTGCTTTAAAATGAACTTTTCACAAACTGACTCTCTGTTCCGAAATAAATGTGGACTTGCTACCATCCAGCCAGTAATACTGGGAAGAGCAGTCCAAGTTGCTATCCTCGCCTCCATGGTTTCGGCGGAGACCTATCCAGAAGTCTCCATCAGTTGGGCGGAGCTCTGTGATGAGCTGCTCTATGATCTTCTGCTCGGACTCAGACTCCACGCTCAGGAGCTGCCCCCCATCCCGTCTGCAGGCGCGTTCTGCCTCCACGAAGTTCAGCTTACGGCGGAGCTCGGAGAAGTAGGCCAGCTTATAGCATGGCTTCCCTTTTCCTGTCTTGCACACGCGCTGGCCTATAACACACATACACACACACACCAACACCAACCCACCACACACACACACACAACACACACTACACACTACCTTCATGCTATTCATGCTGGATATAAACTGAATTGGCTTCACATTTGCATTTACTAAATAGTCTGTATTACACTAACAAATAAATTACTTTGTAATAGTAAATATAGGAAAACTACAAAAATACACTTAGTTATTCGTCTTTATAGTGTTTCAGTTTCAGTAGAAGTACAGTGCTTACCTCTGGCTTCAAATATATCTGCTTCAGGAGCCCAAAGTTCAGCACACAATCAGATATTCAGCACATGAGGAAGCAAAAATAGATCCACACTTAAATCAAGCAGACGTATCTTTGCAGCATTTTTGTGTGTGAGTGCGTCTTACCTGTTATGAGGCTTGTGGCTGTAGATGGATCAAAGCAGAAAAGCAGCAGGTGATAAAGGATTGTCCGCAGGTCCATCTTTGTTGTCTTTTCTCTAACCACAAAATCTTGTATTACAGTTTAGTCTTTTTCATTCTGCTGTCCATTCATGTGCCAGGTCATCAGAAGTGCTCATGTGAAAGCAGATAACGGCCACCTATACCAAAAGAGGTGAGCTTCAGCTTTAGGTGTAAGAAAATGCTATAAAAAGAGGCTAAAATTAAAAAAATAAAGCTTAAGAAGTACGAGAGCGTCTCGGCTCCAGTTCTTTCTGCTGAAAAAGGGGAGTGTGTGAGACAGGAGGAGGAGGAGGAGCAGGGAGAAGAGGAGGAAGGGCTGCATGTTTGGGAGGGGGCTGTAATCTGTTAAGAGCAGTCTTAATGATTGGGAGAAGAGGCTGCATCGATCGCAAGACATCTAATCATGCAAGTGCTTCTCATCGTAAATGCTGACAAGAGGCAGATTTCACTCCTTCCTTTATTACTTAAGCTTCGGATATTATCATTACAAAAGTGTTACATGAAAATGATCCCCTCTAACTCAATCAGGGATATTTTAAGATATTCTCTCAAGTCCACTTCGCAGCATTCTTG
>NW_024582678.1:706330-712087 GCF_018398535.1 Haplochromis burtoni | reverse complement strand
CAGTGTGTTGAATAAACTGCTTCCCTGCTGGCACTCAGCATTACTCCTATTAGGCTAAACCAAACTTTGTCACACTTAAAATCTGGTTAAGATTTTGTAATCCAGACTGGCTATGCAGCACTGGTCTACCGGCCGATCAAAATGACCCTAAAACATCAAATATAATCATATCTATTTGAATCTGATTGACATAATTAAACTTATATCTCATGGTGTTGTGCACACATGCTGTTGTTTTGTTTGTGTAGATTACCAGGGGATTGACTCTGGAACTGAATCGTCTGTACTCACTCTTCTGCTCACGGAACCCAGACTTTGAGAAAAATGGGAAGGTGTCCATAGTGTCTCACTCACTGGGCTGCGTCATCACCTTTGACATAATGACAGGCTGGGATCCAGTTCGCTTTCATCATCCAGAAGCCCTAGATCCAGAGGATCCACAGATCCACTGGCCTACTGATGAAAAGCACCACCTTCAGGAGCAACTGAGACTAACACGCCTCAGGTACTCCTCTGGCTTTTGTCTGAAACAGGTAAGGAGTCAGTCCCCATCTGTTTCAGCAAAAAGTGTACCTAATGGCACAAAGGAGTTTGAGGAGAGACCCTCTTTATTCTTCCACATTTTTTCATTATATAGGAAGGGAGAGAGAAATATTTAATCACTTGTGTAATATAATTGTATAATACTTGTGTATTAATACAATATAAAGGTTAACTCTTTGTTTAAGTGGCCTTCATCAGCAGGATGGCTTGGAGCCGCTCAAAATGTAGGGAACAAATATCTTTATAAGGATCAATGCTCAATAAAATATAGCTTGAGAGTTTGATAATCTCTGTCAGAGATATCACTATTGTTTTGTCATTGACTTGGAGAAACAGTTTTATTTTATTCAGTTTCAGATTTTTCACACATTTTTCGGGTCACAATTTTCACATCAGCCTTTGTTTTTTCATTATGTATTAGAATGTTTTCGGCTGAAAGTCATGTCAACTGCTTTACACTGGCATAATAAATGGTATCCGTCATCCTGTCCAGGTTGAGGGACTTAGAGGATCAGTTCCAGGGTCTGCAGACTTCGTCTTGTGTTCCAGTGCCCGCCCTGAAATTCAAGGTAAAGATGGTGTAGCAGTTTCTCCTCAAACAGAGCAGATTTGCACACACAGATCTTTATTATAAAACTTTCTGGGAATATACTCTCATGGATAGTGTTCATTCCCACTGCTTTAGTTTGTCCACCACGGCGTTCCTTCAGCCCCACAGTGCAGTCAAAAAGTATTTGCCCCCTTCCTTATTGCTTATTGTGCTCAACATGTACTATATAGGGAAAAAACTAATTTGCACACACACACCCTATGTGTCTTTCTGCAACTGATGCAGGAACCCTCGGTCATCCTGCCCTACCTTTCCCTGCTACTGCAAAGCCACAAACCATAACCCACAGCCACGCACCCCCACTGCCCAACTTAGGGCGGGGAGTTATTTGCTCTAACCCCTTCCCCAGTGAAAGAGAAGTTAACCACAGTCATCATCGAGTGATCTGGACATTGGCATCCTTTATGTAGTGGAGCAACTGCAGTGTGGCATGGTCCAAACTTGGTATGCTATACTAAATTACTAAGTTTCTCTCTGATGTAAAGCACTGAGAGTTAACCCCACACACCAACTGGAAAAAAATAAGCCCCCAACCCTCTGTTCAACACATCAATGTGCGAAATAAAAGGGACAGAGAAGTTGTTGATCAGGGTGTTCCACTAGTGGGCTATTTTCACCCTATAAAAAGCCATTTGGCACCAATCGGTCCACCAGACCCAAGATGGACCACCATTCTCGGTGTGTTTAGTTATGGGCTATTCACATCCGTGAAATGTGGGATGAACTTCTGATAGTAACAAGCCAATCCCATCTTGTCCACATGAGAGGATATTCGCCCACTTCCCAAGGGCAGTGCACCTGCCTCTGTCCAATCCTGCACTTCTTCAGGCTGGGAATAAGTCCAGCTTGCTTCAAGGGCTCCAGCACTGTGCTTACCCACTGTACATGCTATGCTCAGGTTTTTCTGTGGCTGATCATTTAATCTTCGTAGAAAGTAGCATTTGTAGTATTGGGATGCAACAGGCCGGGGCACCAAACCAAGGCATTTTTTCCTTGTACTCTGGAGATAAGAAAATCTGCCAGTAAGGCCTTGGTTAAATCCAGTGTCATGAAAAATTGAGCGGTGCCCAATTGTTCAAGGAGCTCATCAATCCAGGGCATGAGGTAGGCAGCAAACTGTAAACCAGCATTCACCTTGGGATAGTCAACACAGAACCTTATAGACCCATCCCTCTTCATGACAATAACAATAGGACTACACCAGGCACTATTACTCCTACTACCTTCATTTCCAGATTTAGTTTAAATTCTTTCAGAACTACTTTTTGTGTTCTGGCAATCTATAAAGTCTTGACCAAACCGTCACCATTGGGAAGTCTTAACATGATGTTGTATGAAATTATTGTAACCTGGAAGATGCAACTTGGCAACACATGCCTTCTGGGCTGATTAAAAAAGGTAGTTAGAAAGGACTCATCTCAGCTCTGTCATTCATCTGGCATTTCTTGCAGAAATATTATGGTGCTTTGCTTTGTAATATCGAATTGCACAGTCCACCTGAACTTATCACAAATGGCTTGATGAAACGACCCAGTGAAATCCATGCCAGTTTGTTCAAACATGACCTCCATAAGTGGTAAAGAGCACAAAGGTGCTTTTGGAATGTGAGCTGGATTTATGTGGTTAAGTGTGCACATGCACCCAAATATGTGGCCAATGGGATCGGGCTACTGGCATTTTACCGTTGTACCTATTTTACATTGATGCTACTGCATATCAGTAAATATCCCCATTTACACACTTAAAATGTGTGAACCAGATCCCTTTGAGTCAGGGACTGAATGTAGTCTGAATCTATCATGTCACAATGTATATCCCCTTTGCATTTTGATCAGAACACTGTTTGGTGCCCCCCTGACTGGGAAAAGGTGTTGGAAGTGACCTGTACCACCGCCACCTATGAGGGCACTTATTTTTAGAAGTGACAGGGTCACTCCATGCTTGCAGCACTCTTGCCCAAGGCAAGCTGGGTGCAGTTCCAGCAAGCAACTGGACTCATGGCAGTAAAGCAGGGACAGTGACTTTAGGTCCAGTCCATGGTATTAGATGGGTAGCCTGGTTTGCTTCAGTGTGTTCCCCTATATGCACAGCAAGGTGGTTCTTAGCCAAAATGACGACCTGCTAAGAACCACCTGCCTTCGAGCTCACTGGCCTGTGACATCTCATTTACTCATCTCAATCCCTCACAAACTGTTCCGTGATGACCAGCTCCTGTAGCTGTTGTTGTCCAGCTGCCTTCCCTGTTTGCAGCTACCACATAGCCGCATCTTTCAGCTGCTGGACGTAGGCAGAAGGGTGGTCGGCAGGCCCCAGCTCGGTGCTCATGAAGTGATGATTTTCAGACATGTCCAAAAAGGACTATGGATCATCTGTGACAGTCATTTTGTGTTGCAAATTTACACTCAGATGTCTTTAGTTGGTAGAAAAATACTCTTATGTATGGCAAACTGGCTGTCACACTGAATTGTGTCACATTTGTATACAAGACAAAGATAAATCAAGTAAATGCAAAATGCAGTTTTATATGATGATTTCATTTATTAAGGGAAAAACCAATCCAAAGCTACCTGGCACTGTGTGAAAAAGTAATCCCCCTCAATAAATCACAAATTAACTGTGAATAACAACATTTTATGGAAAGACAACTTCAATGTAACTTATGGAAGCCCATTTCCGCCACAAAAAAAGTATCCATAACTCTAAATTTTGAGTTGTTAACTCAAAATTTTGACTTGTTTTCTTAAAGTTTCAACTGATTAACTTGAAATTTTGACCTACTAACTCGAAATTTTGAGAAAAGTAACTCGAAATTTTGGATTACAGGCTTCCATAGTCACTAGTGACACCCAGGCCCGATTATTGTCAGACCCACTGAATCACAAAGTCACTTAAATAGAACCTGTCTGACAAAGTGAAGTAGGTAGAAAGAACCCAAAAAAGGACACATCATTTCACGATCTAAGCAGAAAAGAAACAAAAACATCTATCAGTCTGGAAAGTACTACAAATTAATTTATGGTTAAAATTTTATTTGTGAAGAAGTTTATGACGTCGTTACTACTTAACATTAAAGGGATGGTTGGCTCAACAGAGCTCTGACTTTTTGTCGGCCTGGCTACAGTGCTGAAGAGAAACCTGGGGTTGTTCTTATTTTCTTCAATCAGTGATGAATAGTAAGATGTTCTAGCTTTACAGAGGGCTTTCTTATAAAGCAGCAAACTTTCTCCAGGCTAAACGATTGTCTTCTAAATTTGTGACAGCTTAAGAGTTATCTGCTTTAGCTACGTGTTTGAGAATTATTCAAGGGAGTCAAGTACTTCTGATTTGAGGCACTATTTTTCGCAGGAGCTACAGTAACCAGTGTCATACGTAGTGAGGAGGTAAAATTATTAACAAGATAATCTGTGGATGTAGCGTTCAGGTACTCTTTGTGATTCTAAGTAATTTTTTTCCTGATTTTTAGGGTTTTTTTTGTTTGGGAGCTGACACAGTCTCTAAGGGGATGGGGTTTTGGGGGGATAACAAGAGGAGAGAAGCCACAAAGAGTTGTGTAGGACTGCAACTTTGCTTCCTGGTGCCGAATGAAATCATCATTTAAAAAATTAATATTTACTGAAATGAACTTTGTCTAATACTAACATTGTTTGATGATCTGAAACATTAAAGTGTGACAAAATGTGAACCGCATATCAAAAATGATGGGTTGCTATTATGCCATTCTATTCATCTTTTGTCATAGATCTGATTGCAGCTATAGTCTCCCTGTATTTCAGCCTAAAAACATTGTTGTATAAATCGGCCTTCATATTTAAAGTACAAACATTCCTAGCATGTCAAATGCTCACAGAATCACAATCTGAGGGAGCTTCACTTGTAGTGTAAATGCCTGTGAGGAGCAATGACTATATCTCTAATATCTCAAATGATACCCTGTTCTCTGTATTGCAGGTAGAGAATTTCTTCTGCATGGGGTCTCCTCTGGCTGTATTCTTAGCATTGCGAGGAATCCGTCCTGGAAACAATGGCATGCAGGACCACATCCTTCCAAAATCTATCTGCAATCGCCTCTTTAACATATTCCACCCTACAGACCCTGTGGTGAGTCATTCGTTTCAGTTCAGTTTTATTTATACAGCGACAATAACAACAGTCGCCTAAAAGCACTTTATATTGTAAGTAAAGACCCAACAACAATACAGAGAAACCTCAAAAATCAGATGACCCCCTATGATCAAACACTTCGGTGACAGTGGGCAGAAAAAAAGGCTCAGGGAGGGGCGGCCATCTGCTGCGACCAGTTGGGGTGAGTGTAAGAAGACAAGTTGAAGACAGGCCGTGGAAGAATTCCACAGATTAGAAATTAAAAGTCACACCCATTTCTTTTCTCATCAAGGTGCCCTGGTTCCTCAACAGCTGATGTGGACCATGTCAGGCAAATTATATATATATATATATATTAGGGGTGCAACAATATACAAAATTCGCGGTTCGGTTCTATCTCGCTAGCTTGCGCTGCGCTCAGTGGATCTGCACTCGACAGTGCAGCCTAGGCGGAGTAGTTGAACGCAGATCCACTGAGCGCTCAACACAGACAGCATCGTCAG
>NW_024582678.1:649172-705527 GCF_018398535.1 Haplochromis burtoni | reverse complement strand
GCCTCAAAATATCTTAAAAGTTTATTTTGTGACCCAGAAAGAGTAATATTACAACTAAGTAATTGTTGGAATTCAACTTTTGCGAGATCTTGCAAAACCTTTGCGGTTTTGCAAGATCTCGCAAAAGTTGTTTGTTTTACGAGATCTTGCAAAACTTTTGCGAGATCCCGAGTTAGATCTCGCAAAAGTCCATCTTAATTTTTTTTTCTCCCATGTCCCCTGCGGGGCTCCGTAAAACTGCACTGTCCCTTTTAAATAAATAAATTCAAATTCAAATATGCTTTAGCAAAAAGCAACGTTTGAAGCCAAATATTAAAAGTAGAGAGGATGTCTGTATCATGGGTCCAAAGTGGGAGCTGTTGTGGCTGAAGCGCCACAGTTATGTATCTTATTAACCTGCTGAGATAATAAGTACCTATTTTAATGATCAAGCTATTCATATCTTGTTCAATGAATACTGACAAAGATAATGTTACAAAAGGTTACGGTAGTATTACACTAATATAAATTTAAAAAATTTAAAGACAAGCTTACAGTCATGATTAAATTGTGTCTTTAAAATACCTAATGAGTTTAAACATTTGTTTGTTTTAGGCGTACAGACTGGAGCCTCTAATCTTAAAGCACTACAGTAACATTGCACCTGTTCAGATCCACTGGTAAGAAATGTCAAGTGTCTTGTATATAAAAGATGTTTTCCAGCTGTAAAGGCTAGAATAAAATAAACTTTTTGGTTTTGTGTGTAGTAATAACTATCATGTCATTTAAGTAAGGGCGAAATGTTTCATTGAGCAGAGGTTGATGTGATGTGCAGGTACAACACTACCAACCCGGCACTGTATGATCTGATCCGGCCCACGCTGCTCAATCCCCTGAAGGAGACTGTGTCTGTCTCAGATTCAGAGAGCATCCCTAGCCCTTGCACGTCTCCCCCCCAGCCCCGGCGGCACTATGGAGAGTCAATCACCAACCTGGGCAAAGCCAGCATTATGGGTGAGGATTTCGGCAATAGAGTCATAGATGATAGGAGAACATTATATATATGTGATTTTTTCAACTTCTTATGTTTAAAAATCAGTTTAGTGAAATAATAATATCTGAAATGGATATGAACGCCAAGTAAAATCAGCTGATGTAAGCTGAGAGAAACAGAAGATGCTTGAGCTGCTGATATTGTAGCAGCCCCAGCACTGGGCAGTAAACAGTTTCTAAACAAATCAATAGAAGCAATTAGCTCTGGAGAGTAACTTTAACTGGATAAAAGACATTTGATATTACACAGCAGATATAGAGGTACTGCTTCTAACACTATTAGAACTTCACTCCACTAAGCTCCCAAAAATTTAAGATGAGACAAGCCAAGCGTTTTTAGGTCATGAAATTTGTAGAGCACTAGAACGATAAAAACAAGCATTTCAAGGTGACATTTTGCTGCCACAGTTGTGGTCCACAGACAAGGGTCATGAACCTGTTGCCCTTTTGCCCCCTTCGAGTGACTCCCTGAGGCTCCCTTGAGAATTAATACGGTTGGTGCATCAATCCAGCTTTTTCCATTACTGCCCAATACCTTGGTTGTGGGTATCCGGAAAACCCCAAAAGGGAGCAGTTGAAAGAAGAAAAGGGCAGAAGACACACGACTTTTTTGAACACAGTAAATATTGTTAATGAAGAACTTTAGATTAGGAATACAAAATAAGATGATCTAATGCATAAATCTAATTACCCCTAAGGTGCTGCAAGTCTCGGAAAGGGAATTGGAGGAATCCTATTTTCCCGCTTTTCCCGTTCCAGCGGCCAGGTGGGTGGAGTGGAGGAGGAGCCATCAGATTCTGAGAGTGGGACCTCTGATGTAAAAAATGTGGGAACAGGAGAGGAAGAAGTAGCAATGGCAGAGAAAGAAGACAAAGACAAACAAATAATGGAGGAAAGAAGGGAGGTGGAGCCTGCCATGTCCCAGTCCACCTCAGCTGTCTTGGACATCACCTCATGTAAGTGCTGTAAAGTAAAGCATCTATGATTTGCTGTGGTTATTGAGATCTTAAACCAACGTAGCTGCTCTTCAGGGGCTAGAGCAGATCATCCACTAATCAGAAGGCTGGTAGTTCAATCCCAGGCTGAGTCTGAATGCTAAAGCATCCTTGGGCAAGAACTCTGAGTTGCTCCTGATGCATTCATCAGAATGTGTGTGTCACACAGAATCTGTGTGAATGATAATTAGAAAGTACTTAGCTATAATCTCTACAAGTAGAGAGTAGTAAATGGGTGAATGAGACATGTATAAAGTGCTTGAGTAAAAGAGTACTATATAAGAACCAGCCCATTTACCATTTCTTTTATCTCCCTGTAATCATTTTTCAGAAACTTTTTTGTGAGTCAAAATCATGTTTGTTCTGTTAAGTCAGTTCAGTTCAGTTCTATGTATATAGTGCCATTTCATAACAACAGTTGCTTCAAGGTGTTTTATATTGTAAAGATCCTCCAGTATCAGAAAGAAACCTCAACAATCACATGACCCGCCTACGAGCAAGCAACAGTGGGCAGAAAAACCTCATAACCGGAGGAAACCTCCAGTGATGTGAGCTGTGAAGGATTATACTTCTTGGATCCTTCACTGCAGACATTAACTCTGTGGATAAAACATAAAGTTCACCAGGGAAGACACAAATGATAACAGGTTGCCATTCCTGGACTGTGCCGTGCACATTGAAGAGAATGGAAACCTCAACACTGAAGTTTACTGGAAACCCACACACATGGACCAATACCTCCTCTTTGACTCCCACCACCCTCTGGAACACAAACTTGGAGTAATCGGGACTGAGGGAACACACACGTGTAAAGGAAGCTCTTAAAACATGTGGTTATCCTAATTGGACTTTCATCAAGTCAGCAAAGACGCACAGAAAAGAAGATCAGACACCAACTAGGGAGGATCAGAAAGACAAAGTCAACAACATTGTCATCCCCTATGTAGCCGGTTTATCAGAAAAACGCAGAGTCTTCTCCAAGCACAACATCCCAGTGTACTCCCAGCCACACACTCAGATACAAACTGGTTCATTCCAAAGACAAAACTCTTAAACATAAACTTAACAACATGGTATATGCTATACAGTGCAGTGAGGAATGCTAGGACCTCTACATTGGAGAGACTGGATAAACACATGGCACAACATAGAAGAGCCATCACCAGGGTACAAGACTCGGCTATCCATCTGCATCTAAAGGACACAGGTCACTCTTTCGAGGATGCCAGTGTTCACATTTAGGACAGATAAGACAGATGATTTGAAAGAGGAGTAAAAGAAGCCATCTATGTCCACTTTGAATGACCATTATTGAACAGAGGGCGGGGCTTAGGACACCAACTGTCAACCCTCTGTAATCCAGTTTTGAGATCCTTCCCAGACACTTTAAAGCCCACTCACATCCTGGGTCATTTGACTTCAGTAAATCACATGATAGGGTGAGGCAAGGTCTTACAATTTGTTCACCCACACCTGTTTTCACACCTTGGCTCATGTGATTAGGTAGAGGAACAATAAGGGGTCCATGACCCTCATGTGGACACTCCACAAGGCTTAAATCTGGGAATCTCCACCAATTGCTCTTAGAACTGAAGAAGCTTCTTGGATGAGATGTAAAACGTCTTCAAGAAAACTTTAAAAAATCCTGACGCTTTTCCAAGCTCCTTAGACTAGACCTTGGTTAGTTTTTCCCCAGTTTAGATTTTTAGTTTAGTTTATCTCCATGTTCTTTTGCCTTTGTTTCGCATGTGTTTTGGCCATCAATAAACAGCTTGTTTTTTGTTAAACCTGATTCCTGCCTTGAGCGTCTGTGTTTGGGTCCTCTTAAATAAATACAGGGTCTGCCACTGCACTGCAATGAAGTGTTTTGAGCAGATAGTGTCTCAGCACATCAAAGACTGCCTACCTCCCTCTCTTGACCCCCACCAGTTTGCTTACAGAGCAAATCGGCCTACAGAGTATTTCATTACCATCACTAGGAAGAGCTGCGAGAGGAAGCTCTTTGTGGACTCAGCATTCAACGCCATAATCCCAGACATCCTTTCCCACCAAACTGGACCACCTCCACATGCCCCCTGCCTCCTGCTCCTGCATCAAAGATTTCCTAACCAACTGGCCTCAATCAGTCCGACTTGACCCCCACCTCTCCACTCTACTCTCACTCAGCATCGGGTCCCCAGAGGGTTGCATTCTCAGCCCCCTACTGTATGTCCTCTACACCTATGACTATACACCAACCCACACAACCAATGTCATCATCAAGTATGTCAATAGCACTGTGATTGAGCTCATCTTTGATGAACATGAGACAGCATGCAGGGTGGAGGTAAAGAGTTTGTCCCACTGGCACTCAGAAAATAACCTGAACCTCAAAAGAACTCATCATGGACTTCAGGAGGCACAGACAGGTCCAATTCCCTCCCACCCATCCATCCTTCCTTCCTTCCTATTATCCGGGGTCAGGTTGCAGGGGTGGCAGCCCAAGCAGAGAAGCCCAGACCTCCCTCTCCCCAGCCACTTCCTCCTCGACCAGGTGTCCGGGGAGACACCAAAGCGTTCCAAGGCCAGCTGAGAGATATAATCTCTCCAGCGTGTCCTGGGTCTGCCCTGGGGCCTTCACCCGGTGGACATGCCCGGACTACCTCACCCAGGAGGCTCCCATCCTTTTCAGATGCCCGAACCACCTCAACTAGCTCCTTTCGATGTGAAGGAGCAGCGACTCTACACTGAGCTCCTCTTGGATGGCCAAACTTCTCACCGTATCTCTAAGGGAGAGGCCAGCCACCCTTCGGAGGAAGCCCATTTCCGCCACCTGTATCCACGGTCTCGTTCTTTCAGTCATGACCCACAGCTCGTGACCATAGGCGACCGGTACAGTGTCCGCATCACTGCAGCCGCAGCACAAATCAGTCTGTCAATCTCTTGCTCCTCCTCCCGTCACTCGTGAACAACACCCCAAGATACTTAAACTCTTCCACTTGGGGCAAGAACTCATCGTTGACCCGAAGAGGGCACAGCACCCTTTTCTGGCTGAGGACCATGGCCTCAGATTTGGAGGTGTTGATTCTCATTCCCACCGCTTCACACTCCAAACCATTCCAAAGCGAGCTGGAGGCCATCACCCGATGAAGCCAACAGAACCACATCATCCGCGAAAAGCAGATACCCCAAAGCAGACACACCCAGGTCCTATGCTCCTCGCCGCCGCCCGGCTCACAATGCACCCGACCCCTACGGTGCCTTGTGCGGGTGGTAGGCCTGCAGGAGGATGGGTCCATGTCCCTTTTTCTGGCTGTGCCCAGCCAGGCCCAATGGACTAAGGCCCAGCCACCAGAAGGTTGCCCTCGGGCACCCTCCCCAGACAATGTGCCATGGGAAACCCTACCAGAGGGGGGAAAAAAACAGACAACATAGCCCCGGGGATCCCTGGGACACACAAATCCCTCCAACATGATAAGGTAGCGATTCGCGGAGGGGAGGTCCAATTCCCTTGCATCATAAATGAAATATAGGTGTAATCTGTCTCCACCTTCAGGTTTCTGGGCACTCACATCTCCGCCAATCTCACCTGGACCCACAACACCATCGCCCTGGTAAACAAGGCCAAGCAGCAGCTGCACTGCCTCTGTGTCCCGAGGAAGAGTAACCTGGACCAGAAGCTGCTGCTGGCCTTCTACCACTCCTTAGTGGAGATTGTGCTCTGCATGGGTGTCTGGTATGCAGGGGCCACAACTGAGAAAAAAAAAAGGCTGCACAGAGGTTAATTAACACTGCCCAAAAAATCATTGGCTGCCCTCTGCCACCCCTGGAGGCCATCGCCAGCTCCTCCTGTCTCAAGAAAACTAGGGCCATCACAGGTGACCCCTTGCACGACGCCCACTACCTGTTCGACCTGCTGCCCTCTGGTTGGCACCTAAAGTCAGTCAGGTCCCACACCTCAAGATTCACAAACAGATCCTTCTCCTTGGCTCCCCCACACCCCACCCACCTCACTAATCTGAGCCATAGTCGGAGTAACCCCCATCAGTCAGGCCACACACACACACACGGACTGTCTTCAGAAGTATTTTTTCTTTGCAGTACTTCCAAGCACTCTATTGCTTTTTATATATTCCTCTTGATTGTATATATTTCTCCTCTTTGTTATTTATTCCCGCTGTCTGCTATTTATATTTTATAGAATAGAATAGAATAGAATTCAACTTCATTCATTGTCATTGCACATGTCACAGGTACAGGGCAACGATTATTCCTGCACAGCTGGTTTTGTGCACCCACAATTTTGTTGTACATGTACAATGACAATAAAGGGCTATTCTATTAAATTTTTTGATGAGAAAGAAAGGTTGGTGGTTACAAATGTATTACATTCAGTATTTATAAATATGTTTTATGATCTACTGTAGTTTACTAATGCATACCTACAAAATATTCAATGTCTGGTTAATAGTAAGAGTTTAGGCCAAAAGTAGAAATTTTATTGCTCCAGTAAACTGAAATGGAAACCACATGTTGCATAGTGAAAAAAAGTCAAATGAACTTCTTCAGTATGAGTATTCAGCACCAGCCTGGCTCACATGATCTTAGATCCTAATATGGCATTTCTTCTGTTGCAGTGGAATTGGAGAGACGCATTGACTTCGAGCTGCGAGAGGGATTAGTAGAAAGCCGCTATTGGTCAGCTGTGACTTCACATACAGCCTATTGGTGCTCATATGATGTGGCTCTGTTTCTCCTCACCTTTATGTACAGACAACATGAGCTTCCTGAACCTGCTGAAGACAACTCAGACGCCACATAAGTGCAAAGTGAGAGTGGGACCTGTACGCCTGAGTCAATTTACTTTCTTTTTCCAACTTTTGAAATCCAAATTCAATTTCAAAAATGTTGGGATGCTGTATAAAGTGTAAATGAAAACAGAATTTTCAAATTTCAAATTCCGTTTTATTCACAATGCAACAAAGAAAACATATCAGATGTTAACACTGAGAAAATTTACCATAAAAAAACCAAGGCCTTTTTAATTTTTTTGAGACTTGTAACCAAGTCTCAAAAAGTTTGCACAGTTTCACGTTTACCACTGTGCACCACTACCTTTTCTGTTGTAGCTGGACTTCTGCGAGAGGAATGCTGCCTCATTCTTGTCGGTCTATGTTGTGTTGCTCTAAAACCTCTATATACATTTCAGCATTGATGGTGCCTTCCCAGATACACAGGTTGCCAATTGCATAGGCACAAATGAAACCCTGTACCATCAGAAATGCAGGCTTTTAACTGGGTGCTGATAACAAGCTGGGTGACGCCTCTTATCGTTAGTCCTGAGGATAAGGTATTCATGTTTTCCAAAAACAATTTCAAATTTCTGTTGTGTGTTCAGAGAACGTTTTTCTATTTTGTCCATTCTGAGACAAAGAATGGACTGAGACTGTCTTCTCTGAGCTTTGACCCAGAGAAAAGTGATCATGTTCACATATGGCTTCCTTTTTTGCATAATAGAGCTTTAATCTGCATATGTAGATGGCACAACAAACTGTGTTCAGACAGTGATTTCTGGAAGTGTTCCTGAACCATGCAGGGATTTCCATGACAGAATTATGCTTGGGAATCTAAAGACTACCAATCTCATAAATCCTTGAGGAGACTGCTGTTGTAATTTGGTACTATATAAATTAAAATAACATCACTCTAAAACCCTAACCACTAACCCTCTGAATGCGACTTGTTGTTGGTTCACTGCTGTATAGTTCTACCTCCTTTGCACCGAATATATATGTGTAGCATGGCTTCTTTAATGGTTCCTCCTCCTTTTGTAATAGCGATACTAAATTTAGCCTGTTTGTAGTTATGGAGACCCAGCACTGCACCCTTGAAAAACCTGTACCTAGCCAGGCCCCTGTAGTTGGTGTAGGAGAAGGTAGTTTTACAAATGTGTGCCTTAAAGCAGATATCCCATAAACCGGAGAGGAAATGGTGTTTCGACACTGTGTCAAGCTTGTGAAGTGCAGATGTTTTGAAACACTGCTCCGAAGCATGGTTCAAAACACCTGGGTCGCATGACCACAACTAAACAAGGTTTTGGTGCACTTCACCCCAATTTCAACCGGTGCCAAACCTGCTCCTTCTAGGCATTACAAAGCACCAGGATTCCAATGTTTCAAGAATCTGAGTCATTTGTAATTACTTCAATTAAACACTGGAATCTATAGTGTAATCAATCCAATATTATATAGATATATACATAATATGTAAAGACCTCTTTTGAATGATTACTAGCATCAAGACAGAGACTGGGGGCTTCTAGCAAAAAGCTGACACTAACACCTGGAAAGCTTCAAAATCAACCAAAGACGTCCAAAGTTTGAAGGCTTTGAGGAAAAAACGAGACAGACTGAGCTCCAGACAGCTGGAAACCTCTGTGGTTATTCCAGTAAACACAGCGGTCTTTTCTAAGAATGATTTTCTTTGTAAATTAAGTTGCTGAAAGCAATATGACTATTAACAGAGGAAAAATTTTGCTGAAGTACACCGATCACTATAGTCACAGGCTGCCACCCATCTTTAATGGTCCCAATATTTTTCTGGCCTCCAAAATATGTGTTGATCATAATTATTAACAGTCTGGTATGATGAGTAGCTTTGTTTGGAATTGTGCAGAGCTCGTCTGTGCCAGTGTAGTGTACTGGTGTAGTGAAGGTTGGCCAGCAGATGTCATCATGGAGACGGGTTACAGATTGTTTCAAAGCCTCAATACAACTCTGGCACAAATGCTTTGAGTGTTTCAGTGTTTCACAAAGTCCCATCTATAGGTTTGATTTACCCAATTATAACTGCCCTAACACAACAAACACAGGGGATATAACTACTGGCTGATCAGTCCAGGACGTAAGCACATAAGGTAATAACAAATACTAACAAATTATGTAACACCAAACAAAACAAAATAACTGTTAATTTAATAACCTCTTCAAATCAATAATACTGAACAACAATGCCTAGTGTGAGTCTATATATTAGTAAAAACTAAAACCTGTTTGTAGATTCTGTGTTACCCAGAGAATAGCTTTGTGCGCCAATTCAATTTTAAACAATTTTCTTAAAGGCCACTTTACCTAACTCAAAGCATTCAATGGAGATGTGCCATGTACATTAGCTGAACTGTAAAGACACAAGCATGCAGAGAATCTGACACTAACACCTCACACTAAATTTGCTAATGTACTATGCATACATTAGAATTCAGAGAAAAGTTTAACCTGCCAGTTAAATGTTTTAACTTGTTTTCACTGATCCCTTGTAATATGTGTTTGCACTTTTGTTTTTTAGTTGAAACCCATTATATGTGATGTCCTATATATGCATCGGTGTAGAGAATTTGGGGGCCAACAAAAATTAGGAGACAGCTAACAACAACAAAAAAACAGTTTCAACCAAGAGAGGTCTAGGTTCTGCACAGTAAGGATAAATTATATATCCTTTCTGTGTGTAGAACAGTTCTGAATTTGAGAATAGGTTGTTGTTTGTTTGTTTTTGCATTTTTAGCTTGTACCTTAAAAAGTCCAGTCAGCTTGTCAATTGTTTTGAATACCAAAACCTACAAAAAGTACCCTTGAATTCAAATGTACTATTATTTTAAATGTTTATAAAAAATATAGTGATGTTTTCATCCTCAGTTTAATATTGAATAAAATCAGATCTAATATCAAATATGTTGGACATGAAATATTATGTTTTCTAAAAATTGTTAGGAAAAGGCCCTAAATGTCTGATGATGTGGGGTGGCCAAATACTCTGCATTGCTGTAAAATGTAGCATAGCAAGGATACATGGTAAATGAAGACGGTTTTCATGAATGATGCATGATGATACATACTGTATGACTTTAAATCATAGAATCATTAGATTGCATTATTAACAGTACTGGGTGGCAGACTGCCCTTTAACTATCACTGGTGCTGATGGTGGTCCCCTTTGCTGCGTGTATCTTTTGCGTTGGAATGTGACTGGAGGCTTTTCTCCTTTTCTGCATTACCCCGTGATAGGTTTGTAGCTTAAACCCATTCGCTGGAACGTTCAAGACAATTCAACTACACAGCAAAAGCAAGACGCGAGTAGGCAAAGTTCTTTGTGTTACTCATGCATGAGGGAGGCCTGCCTCGTTCCACCCACTTGACCTCCGTCAGCCTCTCAGCCCGGTTCCCTGTAGCACTCCTTTTATTGTGGTCACATGAATATGCATAGGTTCATTAACATATGACGTTTCATATAGGTATACATGTGGACAAAGAATACCTGTCTGTGTGTGTGTGTGTGTGTGTGTGTGTGTGGGGTCAAGTGTGACCCCATAAACGACTTCCCTAAACCTGCTGGTCTGGAAGTCCAGCAGTTCATCTAAACAAAAGGCACTTAGACTAAAACAGATATACGTGTGTTTGCTATACCATAAATCAGTAAGAGCAGATATAACCTCTCTCCTGACCTTAAGTTGTGTGTGCATGCCAGAGTGCTCTGGGAGGCACACAGAGTCTCCACAGACTACTAAGGATCAACCTCTACCACATGACATTGATTATAACTCTAAGCATTATGAGTAAATATTTCTAAGCATAAAAAACAATCCACTATATAAACCTGACACCCTGGAAGCAAAATGAAAACACTAACAATATTGAGAATTAATAGGTTTCCATATCACATTGAGAAACAGAATATGTCTTTTGGACCCATCAACGATGCTGTTTACATTTTGTACAGTGACAACTTTTTCAGTCTTTTTTTTTTTTTAATAAATGTAGTTATGTCAAATGTTACTTTGCAACTGATGAAATGAGAAGTCTAGCTAACACCATGTTTCTGTCTAGCTACCCCCTTCTGCCTACATTGTACAGTTCCTTCGTGATTGATGTGGCTCTTATTAGATTCTTGTTTTTTTTTTTTTTCCATTTTATGATTAAAAAACCAGGAACATACACTTCTTTCTCTGGTCTTCATTTTACATTGTGAAAGATTTAATTTGTATATGCAGAACACACTTCTGATTTAGCACATACTATTATGGGTGTAATAAAAGATAAGGGAGAATTTTTAAATAAAAATTATATTAATCTGCTTGAAATGTTTAACCCCGTTCAAACCATTTTTGGACAGAAACAACAACAACAAAAACAACATTAGTTATTACTAATCTATGTTATATGTCCAACACAATATGTCTCGCTCACCATGTCGAAAATGTTTTACACATATAGCAGCAAAGATGAACAGGCACATGGCTAAAAAAATGAGCAGGACACAGAAAGGAATTGGTAGGAATACTAGAGCGAAACACTAGCTAGTGCTGTCAACCCAGGTACAGCAAGGCCTATGACTCAATGCCCCGCATGTAGATCCTGGAATGCCTCAAACTATACAAGGTCAACAGGACCTTTAGATCCTTCATCGGGAACTCAATGGGGATGTGGTGAACAACACTAGAGTCCAACTTCAAGAAAATAGCGCAAGTCACCATTAGGGATGAGTATCGAACACCGGTTCTTGTTGAGAACCGGTTCCCACTGTTTCAATTCCTTGGAATTGTTTGCCATTTTTGCAAACGATTCCCTTATCGATTCCAGTCCCCGAATGACGTCACCACGTTGCGGAGCGTCATTTACCTGGCAGGAAACATGGCGGCTCAAACGCTCAAAAGTTTGGTTATACTTTACGAGAACGGATGACAACAGGGCAACTTGCAATACTTGCAAAGTAGATATTTCATTTAAGGGAGGAAACACTACGAATATGCAAAAGCATTTGCTCACAAAACACGCGATGACCTTAAATGAATGTCGTGTTTTTAATTCCGCTCCGGACTCGTGAATCTCAACCCAGCAGCAGCGGTAACGTTTGCACGTCCTCTCCCGTTAATGCGGCAGGTAAATAATCAACTAACAGTGCATATTATGTTAGCGCGATCTGCCTTATTACAAAACCTGCCATTACTGTGCATTTAGGTGACCATGATGAGAGAGACAGACAGAGTCTGGCTCAGATGCTGGCATTTCTCACTGCAGTCAGAATCATATGTTGCATGAATGTTTTGGAGATGTTCACACAGGTGGTTGCTGTTGCCATTCCTGGTTAAAAATCCTGAAGTTGAGGATCACTGTGAAGAAGTTCCAGGGATGGCTCTGGACAAACTGCACTGCAGGGAACTCCCTGAACCCTGTTGTAAATATTATTATCTTCTCAATTGTGGATGTGATTGCTCCCTCTAGAATAAGACCAGAGAAATCATAACAGGCAAACATTAATTTTGAACATGCACTCTACAACGTTTCCTACTGAATCAATCAGATAAAAATTGAAGGTGAATACTGGAGGTGATCTCTTAAAAATGCCACCACCTGGTTTTCTGCTGTTCACCTGTTGTTCTCTGTACTGGAAAATCTTAAAAGGAGCTGTTTGTAGAAGATGTCTGGTTTCACCTTTGTAGGCCTGTGACAAAGTAGGGGGTGGAACACATCTGGATAATATTGGATTTTTGTTGGAAAAATATCCATCCATCCATTCTTAAAGCAGAGAAGCATATGAATAAATAGATATTGGAACAGGTCATGCCGTTCAAGTGATTGCTGTGACCTGGGACCTGGAAGATGTTCCTAACCATTATGTGCTTGTCGCCAACCTTTCTAACAGGACTAAGGCAACCTGCAATCGCCAGGTAGTCTTGTAGTTCAGAAATTTGATTTTGGATGTCCTCAGTGGTCTGAGGATGAACAATCGGAAGAAAAAATAATGTTTCAGATTCCAAATGCACTGCAACAGATTCTCTTTTTAAAAACACTACATGTTTTGGGTCCAGTTTTCTGGGCATGCAACTTGGGGACAGCACACACAAAAAAACAACAAACACAGAAACCTAGGTGTGTGCAATAACATTAGGAGAATCATTTAAAGTAATATAATGTACTGAAAAAAACAACAACTATGTTTGATGCTTTATCATCTATTAAATATTAGATACTCTAAGGCTGCTGTTGTATTGTGATTGTTATTTTCCATTTTTTTAATTTAGACTTAAAAAATGCCCATGGATTTCATCATTTCGATCTTTGGCTGCACGTCTCCATATTAATTACATCTTCAGTTTTTGGTGAATCATTACTTGGACCCTTTGTTAAACATTCAAACAGACTGGTGGATAAAAACCCACTGCGAGGAAGGTCCTCTTAAACAGCTATCAAAACTGACAACACAATGATATTGACAACAACAGAATATGTACAGAATTTGCCTATACTGTAGATTTCATTTCTGGATTGAACTTACCTGTGAAATCAATGGCCAAATTCTTCTTTTCTTCTGTCCCCTCAAAGCTCGATGATTACTCCAGAGATTGTATAAGCAGCACGTAAGTCCACTACCGGCATCATTATCGAATTTAACTTGGATGCGGTTTTTGGGATTGTAGGATGTGAGAAGCCTGTAAAAGCATCATCCAATATAGTCGAGTAACTGATGTTCAAAAGGTATGTGCTATTCATACCAGTTCTTGAAGCTATTCCAGAAATTAAGTCCTTTGCTAATATGTCTACACCTTTGTGTATTGGGGAAGGCTTTAGGACCCAGGGGACCCAATGGAGGGTATAAAAGAGGAAGTAGCAGCTGGTGCTCTTCATTTCCACTGATGAGCGGCTGTGAACAATGGTTATGTGAGTAGGTGAAGAGCCTGAGAAGTTTTAATTGTCTGCTACACAAACAGTTGTTTTAAACCTCTACAGCAGAGGTTCAAGTAGTGATTTTAGAAGATAAGCCAAGATAAGCCAGGTGTGCAGCAAACACAGTTGTCTGCGGGAGGGCAGGCTGCACATGTGAATTTGTCACTGTTTTTTCCTCCTTCTCCTTTTTGTTGTGTTTCTCTCCCAAGTTGGTTTTAGAGTAGGGTCACCTTTTAAAACTGTTTGTTTTTTTATGCCGGGTTTGTTTTTATTTCTACTGGGCTGGTGCAATATTAGTCGGCAATGTGCAATCCCTGAGCTGGGCTCTTAGGGGAAGTAGGTCTTTTAGAGGTGCTCTGTGTGGATTTGCAGTGAATAAGTTTTATTAAGAGTGATTTTAGTGCCACCGATTATTGCCTGAACTAAAACACTTAGTGCATGCGATAAGTGTTCTGTTGGGCTCGTATTTATTTGGGGTGGATTTGTTTCTTTTAAAGCAACGAGCATCTGGGACCACCGGGGTAGAGCAAGCCCTCAGGTGATAGTTGCATTGCTGGCAGGTTGCACCAATAAGACTATCTTGTGGTCGTTAGTGACCTTTCCCATTTTGATGTTTTAGGCCTTTTGCAAACCCTTTGTGTTCTTTTAAAATAAATTTTAACATATCTGACTGATATTGACCCTCTTGTCCCGATTATTCTGGGCTCGTTCCTGTAAGAGCTTTGGGCCTGAAAGTTTGCACAAGTAGTATAGAGGCCCTTAGTGGTTACTCGGTGGCGTTTACTCGCTACATTTGCCTGTTTGTCTTTAAAAACGTGTACATATGTATTAAAATTATACAATAGAAGCTGTTAACATTTTTTCCATTGTCTTGATGTTGTTACGAAATAAATATATATCCTTAGTGCTTATTTTCTGATTATATTTTATGTATTTTAATAATAAAGGCTGTTGCCTGTTATGTTCACTTCCTATTTTACTATATAGTCTCCTGTTACTGTTTTGCTTTTCCCCCTGCCTCATATGTTTGATTAGTTGCCAGCTATTTTCCCCAGGTGTTTCCTCTTTGTCCTGTTCCCCTCTTGTATTTAGTGTGTGTCACCCTCTGTTCTCCCTCATTAACGGTCTGTTCTGCCTGTGCTTTAGTTTCTAGTTTCTCCCAGTTTAGTTTCTGTATTTATTCATGCAGCAATAAAGCTGGTTTTGAGTTGCGTTCTGTCTTTGAGTCTGCATTTTGGTCCTCCAATCCTGCCTGCCCACCTGTGCACACAGAAATCCATGACAGAGGCAGCCATCTTACAACTTTCTCTACATAGTACTTATGGTCATGAAATTGACCTTTTGGCCCATTGTTACCCAATAGCGCCAGTTTCCATCATTATGCAAATGTACTGTTCATACGGTCGGGAGAACCTGCAGTCAGTCTCTTGGATGGGTGACAAAACTTTTGTAGCACTGCATACGTGACTACCTTTTTCTCTTAATGATTAATATTTACTGTAAAAATAGAAGTCTTCTAACATCTAGAAATCTGTGTTTTTCATAGCTTCTAACAAGCCTTTTACAGTTTACCTTAACAGACTTGAAATCTAAGTCTTGACAGTTTGATCTGATTTTATTTTTTGTTCTAGTAAATTTCCAAAACTCACACCCCACCTGCTTGTGCATGTTTTGTGCATGTGCACGTCCAAGACCCTCTGTACCAGACACTTTTGCTAGTTCATGAGAGACAAGTGTCACTGACAACAGGAGGTAAGGGGGGGGAGATACCATTTTGCCAACATCAGGCTTTGCCTTTTGTTCTAATGGCTGAAAGCTTATTTTTTTTCTGCAACTGTTTGTCTTTGTTTTAGAACTGAAAAGCCATAGGAACTGCTTCAACCCCCAGTCTCCCAGGAAGCCTTAAAAATCTCTCTGTATTATCTATGTTTTGGTGAACTTGTCCTTAAACCACAGTAATTCTGCAAATGAAAGACAATAAACCAAATATATTAACTACTTTGTTTAAACAAATTAACAAACAGGCCCCCACAACCTAAAACACAATTACACCAATTTAAATCAGTTTTTAAAGTTATATTGACATAAAGTGAATAAACTACTGATCAAGACTGAATCATGACATTTAAATACACCTCTTAATAGAGGTGTTTGACTGTTAATATAAAATTCACACAAAGGCTACTACAAGTCTATTCTCCCTTGTGTCTTTTGTTATAACAGCTAAACGGCATTGCACCAACACATGGCTGTGTGTTTTTTATTTCTTCTAAGGACTGAAAGCTATTATACCTACAACTGTTTCTTTGTTTTAGGGCTGAAAAGCCAAAGGATATGGGGCATTTGTTAGTGCTAGACCTCCATCACCCCCAGTCTCTCAGGAAGCTAAAATATTCTCTCTGTGTTATCTGTGTTTCGGTGCCCCGGGGTGAGTGTGTAATGGACAGTGGTGAAGGACTTCTGTTTCAAAGCTCTGGTCAATCTGAAAATTTTTCCCCCTTGTTCTGTGAATCAACCTGTCATAGCAAGCCATCCTTCTGTTAACTACAAGTCACAGCCCTATATAAATTGGTGTGTGGAGACTTTCACCAATGGCCCAGAGGAGCTACAGCATCAGTGTCTCACAAGACATTTCTTTTTAATATAGATCACACAAATGGTAAGAAACACAATGACTAGGCTCTATATAAATGTATGACTGCATGCTTTATTCATAATGACTTTCTTTTAAAAAAAAAAAAAGGTCAAAAAAAGGTTGTTTTGTTTTTTGTTTTGTTTTTTTGTTTTTTTTCCCTTAAAAAAACCAAAAACAAAGTAGGACAACAAAAGTCTCATTTTGGGGGTTGCCCTGAGAACAAATATGGTGTGTGTGTCAAATGGTTAGTGTTTTAACATATTTTGTCATCTACAGGTTTTTTCCTTGTATTCAGACCCAGCGTGGTGTTGGGGCTGATGGGGCAGAGATGAAAATCCACATCAGAGACTACCTAACAATGGACACATCTGTTTGACCTTTCTGGACAGTTTATTAAATGTTTGGTATGGCAAACTGATGGTCAGAAAAAAAGCTGAAACAGATGAGACACACACACACACACACACACACACGTATGTGTATATATATATATCCTCTACCAGAGGCCTGGGAGCTTGAGGGTCCTGCGCAGTATCTTAGCTGTTCCCAGGACTGCGCTCTTCTGGACAGAGATCTCCGATGTTGTTCTCGGGATCTGCTGGAGCCACTGCCTAGCTTGGACTCCCAAGCTAGGCGAGTGGCTCCAGCAGATCCCGGAATAACATCGGAGATCTCTGTCCAGAAGAGCGCAGTCCTGGAACAGCTAAGATACTGCGCAGGACCCTCAAGCTCCCAGGCCTCTGGTAGAGGACCCGAGCTTGAAGGATAAACCGCCCGCAGGGGCGTGCTGGGTGTGTGTGTGTGTGTGTGAGAGAGAAACATGAAATAAAGGTGAAAGGTTGAATTGTGGGAGGCGTATGATGCATGTTTGAATGGGCCTACCCCTTTTCTGAACCGTGTTCTGCCCCAACAGTCATAATAGCTAATAAATTACAACTGACTGAGGACAGGCTAGACCAACAGCAATCTGTACTTGAAAACTTAAAAGAGATTGGCAGTGCTTTTGCAACAGTTAATCTACTTATAAACTAGGGAGGGGGAACGCCATCAGAAGCGGTTGGGTTTTTAATGTTAGACATTAATTTATGGAATGGCCACTCCCACTAAATTATTCGAGCACAGTGATGGTTCGGGTTGTCTGTAAATAACAATAATAACGTTCCAGCTGAACAGCAGGTGACCAACAACGGTAGGATTTCGAGGCACTGGCCTCTGACTAACGTGCTATACAGTAACTGTTGGCCTCTTGCCAGGCCACCTCCCGGGTCACGCCTCCTCAGTCGCCTGCCTATTGCGTGGCCTCCAGATCTGTTCTGCTGCTCGGCATGCAGCTGGTACCAGAACTGCTTTGTCACCTACGCTAGCCCCACTGCTGAACTCCTGAACTACTCTCTGTTTGGCGATTGGACTCCACCTAAAATGTCTGATGGATTCAGTGATCCAAGCAGAAAACAGGTTATCACAAAAAAAAAAAAAAATCTCCCAAGAAAGACTTCAGTCCGAAATGCTGCAGTGAAAGTAGTGACAGGGACTAGAAAGACCATATTTCTGCTATGCTGGCTTCTGTCTATTGGGTCCATGTTAAAAGACTAGAAAAGACTGAATACATTACGTTGACACCATTTAGTAAGCCCTTTTAAACTCAGTTGTTGCTGTACTGATTTAGAAAATGTTTGCATTGTTATATATCACATCATTTCCAGTGGTAGGAGATGGTGTAAAATTGCACTCTAAAGATATTTGAAGGCATCCTGAATAACTCTGCTCAGCCACTTTAAAACAACAACAGTAACATCAGTACTCCTCTCTCTGTTGGAAAAAAAATAAAATAAAATTCACAGAATAAATTCAGAGATATAGAAAATCATTCGCACCCACAACCATCAGGCTTTAATAGATGAGCTATGTCAGACATATGAATTTCACTATGGGATTAGGTCATTTCAATTTAAGCTTATTTAAATTTTCTTAATTATTTTTTTTAAATTGGTTTTAACTTCATTATTTTTTTTGGCATATTGTGTTCTTGTTTTTAAAATTATTTTATAGTTACATAGCATTATTTAAGCTATTCATTGTATGTTAATTGTTATGTATAGAAAAGTTCAGAAAACTTTGGGGTTGTAGTGGCTTTTGTCTCATGTGTTCATGGAGTGATGCAGTGTCACATCATATAGATATATATATATATATATAGTTATTAAAATTAAATAATTTCACAATATTCTAATTGGCTGATAAAGATTTGCACATGTGTAATAATGAAGACTTCCACGGAAAGCTCAGTTTTTGAGACAGCAACTGTCTGTTCTCTGGCTCATACCATGTGCCTGTCAGCCTTTTGAAATGGGATGGACTATGGTTGCTGTGTGCCTTCACAGCAAGGCACGCCACTTAGTGTGCCTGGGTATAAATTCAGGACTGAAGCCTTGGAAGTATTTGATCAATTTAACCACGTACTAACTGAACATCTGTACTAACACAAGAGTCTCACTGGAGTAGAAGCAAAGACCAGTCCAGGATTTGGAAAGAGAAGAAAACAAGAACAGGTAGGATAACATTTAGACTTAAGTTTGGTAAATGAGTGAAAAACATAGAGTGAGGAATCAAAATGTCAAAACACAATTAGTCATGTTTGACTTAACTGTTTCATGCAATTTTGGGTTGGTTGTCTTAAAAAGATGTAATTTATTTGAAGTGTAGCTGCACAGCAGCTGAAAACAATAACATTGTTTATAACTATGGCAATGAAAGTCTTTGTTTGGTAAATGCATGGTGGTACTCTACTGAAGACAAAGATCTGAATACTTTGTCATTTCACTGTTGTTCTTTGTGTTTAATTGTCACCCCCCCCCCCCCCCAAAAAAAAACCCCCAAAAAAACAAAAAACAAAACAGAAAACATCCCGTCAAACATGAAGCATTAGCATAAAATAGGATTCGGGTGGGGGGCAAACCTGCATGCCAAATTAAAGAATGAATGCTAGATTGAAAGCACCTTTGTTGGAAAAAGTATAGAAAACAGTGCTTGTGCGAATGGTTGAATGACACATGTTGCATAAAGAGCTTTGAGTGGGTGCTATATAAGGACCATTCCATTTATCATTAAAATGAGCATTTATAAACCCAGGTCACGCTCACCTTGTAAATATAGGTCAGTGATAATAACAATATTATAATATTGTTGATAATATGCAGCTGTTGAATTGGATCACCAGAGAAAATCTTTGTTTCAGAAATTGTTTCCCAAAACATGTACATTTTGGATGATAAGAAAAACTGACAATGTCCAGTGATTCACACATAGATTACTGAGTGATGAACAATAATGTAAAACAATCCTGTGAGGGATGAGTCCCTCAGGAAACTCTGAAATGCTCAAAAACAAGATGGGTACAAAGAAGGAAAGAAACAGGGCCATGATTAATTTCACAATCACTGAGTCATTTTCATAATTTCCAAACTCGATATATATATAAGTTGTTGCTATCTTATGGAAATACAAATAATAGCAAAATGCTTTCTCAAATGTGGCAGAGCAACTAAAGGTGTCTCAAAGATAGAAACACCTGTAACTGTAGTGTCTGATGTTGTCTGCTATTAGTGAAGATTGACAGAAAAAAATATTTTAAAAAAGCAGAAATGTTTTAAACTGTGTTTAGAGTTAACTGATTCACATTTAACTAAATAATGAAGGGCAGCCTTCTAAATTTTTAAAGAATATATAAAGTTGTATTAGTAAAAGCAAACATATTGTTGTTTTGAGACAAAATGGACGCAGGCCTGACCTGGTTTAAGTCTGTGATCCTTGTGATCTATGATGATCCAGCCCATCATGCAAGTGGATTCCAATCTGAACCTGATTTGGTGTCATTTTGCTATTTGGATAGAATAACCGAGAATCATTTATCGCTGATTTTCAGTAAAAATTATAGAGGTTCTGAACCTGAAGAGCTGGAATGTGATTTTTAGTCTTGAGTGCCATAAATGATAAGTAAGACTAGAAAATTGCTTAACAAATGCAAATACATTACACTAAATTTTAAGACACTGCATTTAGTTCTGTTTTCACTAATCATATTCACAAAATATATTTATATTCACATAATCTCTAAGATGCCACTTGTAACTGAGATTTTTCTATCAGTGTGACCGATTATGACACGACAAATGGTTTTGGGCTTCTTGAAATAAATAAGAATTAGGTTTTTATTAGGTTTTTTTTTTAATTTTACTTTTTTCATCCTGTTCTGTCGGGCAGCTTTTGCAGTCAGAATTATGATCTGAACACACTGTCGTGCCAAACACATTTTGCTTTTCCAAGATCAGCTCTATAAATTCTCTATAGGTTCCTCTTATTCGTGTTATTTCATTTATTACATTATACGTGGTATACAGTAAGACAGTGTCTAGGGCAGGACAGGCAGGTGAAGAAAAAACGATAGAGCACAAATAGAACTGCACAGAAACATGCATGTATCACCAACTGCTGCACCTGTAAGAAAAAACAAACATGCAACAAACATACAAAAATCACCTGGAACACAAAAATTAAAAAATGCATGTAAATCAACAATGTTTTTGTGGGATGCATGTGTGTGTGCATGTGTGTACCATGTTTACATACGTTTGTGAGGAAAGAAAATTGGCATGCCACTATACTTGTGGGGACCAACAGTTACTTATGGGGACAAAATGCTTGTCCCCACGAGTTTGAAGACATTCCTGAGGCTCTTTTAGGTTTTAGTATCAGGGTTACAATTAGGTAATGGTTAGGTTTAGGCTAAGGGTTAAGATTAGGAATTAATTTTTAATGGTTAGGGTGAGCAGCTAGGGAAAGCATTATGTCAATTAGATATCCTCAATAAAATGGTAAATGGACTGATTCTTATATAGCGCTTCTCTACTCTCCTGGTGTACTCAAAGTGCTCTATGCAACATGTCACATTCACACAAGCACTTTTCTTCTAAGTCTTTAGTGCTTCCTAATGAACATTCATGCGAGCAACTTGGGGTTAGTATGTTGCCCAAGGATACTGGGCATGCAGACTCGAGGAGCCAATGATTCACTAACCTTCCAGTCAGTAGGTGACCTGCTCTACCTCCTGAGCTACAGCAACCCCCAATAAGATGAGGGGGTCATTTCAGTAGACCGCTGAACTAGCACATCTGGATATAAAAAAAACCCCAAACCCCTGCCCCATATAGACTTTGTGCGGTCTCAAACCACCTAAAGCAAAGGAAAAATACCAGTAAAAAACACTTTGATTATAGCATTTTACAAAAAAAGAAAGATATAACTATTTCAACTGCAGGCCCCTATTCCAAGCAGCAGGTTTAGATAAGGACTATTGGTTTTTTAACCTTGAACTGAGGAAAACTGGATTTTTCTGTCCTAGAAAGAGAGTTAACTTAACCCTCTCGAGGCAGGCGTTGCCGATTTGCAACAGTTAAAAACTAACAACCTGATTACCCCACATACATATTTTATGAGTTTTTTTTCACTCAGAAGTACCACTGCAGGACTTGGTTGTGCATTAGCAAACAAAAAGTTTAATTTGACCCTGAGAGGGTTAAACAGTCACTGGGGTAACAGACTGTCTGAGCTTAACATAGTCCGCCTATTCTATTTGTGGACGTATCCCAAAAACATGCTTTTCCAAAGAAAAGCTCTCTGAACCTTACTTACACATTAAGTTGTGTTTTACATGGCTGACCAATGACGAAAAATGAGATTAAAACAAGTTTTGAGACTTTTAAAATGAAGAAACTGTATTTTAAAGTGATTTATTAAATATAGGCTATACACAGTCAGGTTGTGACCCGAATACATTTCATGTCGAAATGTGTTCACAGATTGATATTCTGTCATTAAACCATGTCAAGCAACATTATGAAAGGTGCAGTGAAAATTACAGTGTGAATCTTTGCCCTGTCCTCAGGCAGGCACATGCTAGGCTCCATTCTGGAAACCATGTCTATGCTGGAGACCACTTGTATAGCATGTCAGGTTCCAGCTGAATAATGAGATATAAAAGAAACAAACGTAAATCAATGTATGACAGGAGACATTAAATATTACATATTTTGTATCAAACTTTTATTCTGCCTATAACGATGACAAAGTGACCCTAGCAAATTAAATAACTCCCCCTTCTGGTTTTTTTTTTTTTAATTTAAATATCATGGTGAGGACTGACTCAGGTTTATATTCCGTGGTCCACTGGATAGAGGCTCTTTAATTACCTGCTGCTATGGTGAATCCTGGTATTGGAGGTACTTTGAGAGTGGCTTTGTTGATCTTCAACCAGGCACACGCAATCCTGAATCTCTATATAAAAGCACTAATCTCTGATCCTATGAGTATTACCCAGTAAGCAAACAGATGGAGCAGGGAAGGAGACTCACCCAGACTGCTACTCAGTTCCTCTGGATGTCGATCTTCCTCCCTCTGAAAGCGTGCTTGCCAGGGTGGCCCTCTGGTTAAGGTTTCACCTCAGTCAGATCCATTATCAGCAGCAATCTATTAAATCTGTGAACTAAGTGACTAAATCTAATTAACCTAAGCTGATTTAATTCTGATCCTTGAGGACAAAGAGATTGGAGCGAATGGGCACGCCTTGGCAACAACGCACCTATCTCTGTGGGAATATACAGGAAAGGAGCCCAGTTCTTAGAAGTTGTAATCCATTAGGAAACGATGGAAATCTAAATCCTCCTGAACTTATAATCCAACACAGAAAAAATGCGAAGAGAAAAAGTCAAAATTACAATTAGACCCAATTAGTGGGTCCACATTGTTTGAGCAGTGGTTGCTCATCTGGCATATCTGTGGACTCTCAGAGCCAAATCTTCAGATGATGCCTTCTGGCCATCACAAGAACTAGTGTTAGTTTTTATATGTGTTCTCCCCTTCGCTCTCCTCCCTCTTTTTCTCTCTGGACATCTAATCATCTGTGTTAAAATCTAGTCACCAGATGTCAAGCCAGACCCTATTTGTAGACCCTATTTGTGTGACCTTAATTTAACATGATTTAAAATGTAGTTTAAAGATTCTTTTCCATGTTTTACTTTAATATGATTTATTATTAAATCCATCACTCTGTTTTTCAATTACAATATACTAAATGTAATTTCTCTTATTCAGCCATACATGTTAAAGTCAGACATTCAGTGAATATTTGCTTAGACATCCTGACCAAGCACTAAAGGCCTGAGGCAAAATCTAGGCTGTGTGCTAAGTTTGCATTTCCTGTTGGTACAAACAGTCCCAGCACAGAAGCACACACATCAAATCACAGTTAAAGGCCAGGAGGTCAAAACTCAAGTATTAGAAAGATTTCATTATTCAAATTGCATTTCTCGTTAATCACATTAATCAGACTTATACTTTAATTATATTTCATTAAGAATTAAAGATGATTTATTATTAGCAAAAACACATATACATAAACTCCGCTCTGTATGACTTCAAACATAAAAGGCTGGATGTTAAGTCCGTTTGCCCCCTCTCAGATGTAATGATAGGATGGTAATTATTCCTAACCAGGGATAACAACAACAGTCATGTATATAATTTATTTGTGTAGGTTTCTGGACAACAATGAACATTCAGTCTGCCATTAACAAAGAGATCTTCATCCCTCGTGATGAGCGGATGCTGGTGGCGGTGGAGGTGAGGAGGAGGAAAAAAAAGAGGATGGCTTTCCTGCCTACTGGACCTAAGGGGGATTATGCCACATTCATCTGTATATCAGGTAAAAGTCTATATTAGGCACTCTATGTTTCTGATTTAAAAAAATAAAACTGTAGGTTGAAGTTCTAGTGAGGCCATTAGAGTCACACAAAAAAATCAGACAGGGCACATTCATATTTTTGTGACTCAAATCTGAGAAATTATCATCTCAAAATATTGTTTTTGTTGTTGTTGTTGTTTTTGTTTAAAACCTTTGTTTAAAACCTAATATCAGAGAATATGTCATACAACTTTAATACTGTGAGATTTCAATCATGATCTTATTCCATAGTTTTTGGAGACAGGGAAAAATAAAATTTCTTTTTAGGAAAAAAATGAAACATAAATAATTTTTGATATATGTGAATTAAAACAGGTATTAATGTATATTAAGAAAAGTCCAACACTGCTCATCACTTTTGCAAGCTTGTTTTTTTTATATATGTTAATGGAAATAGCAGAGACTAACGCATAGTCTCTGCATGCGTTAGCATCTTATATAAACAAAGTCATGTGTGTGACATGTACCTGCACGTAGTATTTGTCAACGCTGGCTGTGTGGCAGGTAAAGGCTGGACCCAAATGCAGGACTTAAACATAAGGGGTAAACTAAGGAAGGCAGCTTTTATTGCTATAGTAAAATCAAACACTACAAACAGGAAAACAGAACCTGAACTAGGAGTAGCGCGAAAACCACAGTGACACAAACAGCAACGAGGGATGACAACAGGCAGGGGAATACCGAGTATTAAATACATGGAGGATAATGAGGGAAGGGGAAGCACAGCTGGAACTAATCAGACTAACAGGACAGGGAAATAAAGCTGAACATAATGCACTATCAAAATAAAATAGCACACTATCAAAATAAAAAAGGAAGCATGAGACACACTCTATCATGGTACTGGGTCTGTGACAATTAACCTCTGTGTATTTAGTCCTCAGTTTTCCTCTGCCTGTAGAGAGTGAGCGAGTGAGAGAGTGCATGTGTGAGTGAGTGTGTGAGTGAGTGAGTGTGTCTGTCTGTTTCACAAAATATCTTTGAAAATGAGGGTGGTAAGCCACGATAACATCCCCCAGGAGCCAAAGACAGAACGAGATGGATCCGGGAGAACCACAGCCCCAAAGAGTACTGAAGACCTGAGGCCACACATTTCGCCGATATCTGCGTGCCCATCCAGCAGGAGAAGGAGTGAGACCCTAAATGGGGCACAAATGACCAAGGGGGGAGAGTCCCATGGGCATTGGACAGCCAACCCCAGTAGAGACCAACCACCCTGGTGTGAACCAAGATCAGGGTCACTGGGCTGACCCAAGAAACACCCGCTACTCGGAAGATCTTCTTCCTGTGGCATCTGAGAGTGGACTCATCTCTGTGCTTGTCCTGCTAGACCTCAGTGCAGCATTCAATATTGTCGACCGTTATATTCTATTAGAACAATTAGAGCATGCTGTAGGTATTACAGGTACTGCACTACAGTGGTTTGTATCATATCTAGCTAATAGACTCCAATTTGTTCATGTAAATGGAATCTTCACACACTAAGGTCAATTATGGTGTTCTACAGGGTTCAGTGCTAGGACCAATTCTGTTTACATTATACATGCTTCCCTTAGGCAATGTCATCAGAAGGCATAGCATATATTTTCACTGCTATGCAGACACCCAACTTTATCTATCCACGAAACCAGATAACGCACACCAATTAGTTAAACTGCACTAATGTCTTAAAGACATAAAGACCTGAATGGCCTCTAATTTTCTGCTTCTAAATTCAGATAAAACTGAAGTTATTATCAGGATTTCCTAAAAAACAAAACAAAAAACAAAACACTGAAAAGCCTTCAGTTAATCCAAAATGCTGCAGCAACCATAATGACAGGGACTACAAACAGAGAGCATATTTCTTCAATATTGGCTTCTGTACTATTCTCTCTATGTGTTGAACTCTCTGAATGTGAGCATAGATAAACAGCCAGCAAAACTCCTTTTCAAGAGCCAGGAAGACAAGCGTACTTGCTCCTTTAATGACTTTGTACATAGCAATCTGACATCATGAACTGGAGTGATGAAAAACACATACAAAACACAAAAACACAAAGGACTGTCATATAATCAGCATGTAAGTATAGTTAGGCACTAACATAGGAGACTACAAAATAAGTATCCTGTAGATATACAGTCTGACATTAATACAACGAAAAATGAGCAGGTAGTTGGTGAGTGTACGCTTTTATCATTAGCTCAGAGGCTACGACCTATAACTACTGCACTTCAAAGAAGGTACAAAACAATGTCACAAAACACCCTATTACTAATTACCTAATATACAAAGAACTGACAGAACTTACAACCATTGCTTTCTGAAGGACTCCTCTGAAGGATTGTTTTGGATTCAACACAAATGATTACAAAGGGGTAGCCTTTCCCACTGTTCTCTGCACTTCCTGCTTCCTGTCTATAGACATGTCAAAATAAAGGCTTCCCTGTCTATCCAGGTGTCAAAATAAAGGCTTCACAATTTTCTGATGTATAACAATCAAAATACAATATTCATGGCTACTTATTTGTCCCATTAGCATATTATCATATTTAAGACAGTATAGAATCCATTTATTGGCACCCTGTTAAATCTAGGTTTGAATTCAAATTCCTACTCCCCATCTTATCTTAATAACCTTATAGTACCATATCACTCCTTGGTCTCAGACTGCAGGCTTACTTGTTGTTTCAAAGTAGAATGGGAGGCATAGCCTTCAGTTTTCAGGCCCACTTCTATGGAACCAGCTTCCAGGTTGAATTCAGGAGACAGACACTATCTCTACTTTTAAGATGAGGCTTCAAACTTTCCTTTTTGCTAAAGCATATAGTTAGGGCTGGATCAGGTGACCCTTATGGAGCCCTGCAACGGACATGGGAGAAAAAAAAATTAAGAAGGACTTTTGCGAGATCTCGCAAAAGTCCTTCTTAATTTTTTTCGCAAAACAAACTCGGGATCTCGCAAAACAAACTCGGGATCTCGCAAAACAACCTCGGGATCTCGCAAAAGTTTTAGCCGCATTCTTCAGAGACCGCCAGCTCGAAGCCGACCGGGAGGTCGAGACATGATGTGCTGGGAGAGTGGTGTTCCTCCCGCCTGTAGTAGGTCTCGACCTCCCGTTAGCTTCGAACTACATCAATAAAAAAACAAAAAAAACCCCCAAAAAAACAACAAAATCGGCGATCGTGGCTCAAGAGTTGGGAGTTTGCCTTGTAATCGGAAGGTTGCCGGTTCGAGTCCCGGCTTGGACAGTCTCGGTCGTTGTGTCCTTGGGCAAGACACTTCACCCGTTGCCTACTGGTGGTGGTCAGAGGGCCCAGTGGCGCCAGTGTCCGGCAGCCTCGCCTCTGTCAGTGCGCCCCAGGGTGGCTGTGGCTACAATGTAGCTTGCCATCACCAGTGTGTGAATGTGTGTGTGAATGGGTGGATGACTGGATATGTAAAGCGCTTTGGGGACCTTAGGAACTAGTAAAGCGCTATATAAATACAGGCCATTTACCATTTGGTGGGTGTCAGATCTCCGAAAACGTCGGAGCACTTTTGCAAATATGGGATGTCTTGTAAACCGAGCAGATATTTGACGTTTACACAACTACATTCACGCCTCAAAATATCTTAAAAGTTTATTTTGTGAACCAGAAAGAGTAATATTACAACTAAGTAGCTGCCGCCATTGTTGGAATTCAACTTTAGTGAGATATCGCAAAAGTTTTGCGAGATCCCGAGTTTGTTTTGTGAGGTCTCGCAAAACTTTTGCAAGATCCTGAGTTAGCTTTGCGAGATCTCGTAATTTTTTTTCTCCCATGTCCCTTGCGGGGCTCCGTAGACCCTGAATCCCCCCCTTAGGTGTAGGCTGCTGGGGGATTCCCATTATGGAATCTCCCAGCAGATTCCATATTTCTTCTTCAGTCACCTTTCTCACTCTCTGTGTTAATAGACCTCTCTGCATTGAATCATACTTGTTATTAATCTCTGACTCTCTTCCACAGCATGTCTTTTATCCTGTCTTCCTTCTCTCACCCCAACCGGTCGCAGCAGATGGCCGCCCCTCCCTGAGCCTGGTTCTGCTGGAGGTTTCTTCCTGTTAAAAGGGAGCTTTTCCTTCCCACTGTTGCCAAAGTGCTTGCTCATAGGGGGTCATATGATTGTTGGGTTTTTCCTCTGTATGTATTATTGTAGGGTCTTTACTTACAATATAATGCTCCTTGAGGTGACTTGTTGTGATTTGGAGCTGTATAGATAAAACTGAATTGAACATCCAGCCACACACTCTGGAACGAACAACCATCCCAGCAGGGTGCAGTGAACCCCTCCCATCATGACCATGTCCATTCACACACACACACACACACACACACACACACACACACACACACACACACACACACACACACACACACACACACCCCGCTCGAACACGACACCAATAACAACAAGACAAGATAGAGCTCTTTGTCTTTGTGGCTCGCGAGGGAAGTCAATCCAGGCCTTCATCTTTCCTTAGCCAACTTCAACTTATTCCTTCGCTACAACCCTTTTTATTGTCAGCAAGCAATCATTCATGAATATACAATTACAAATACACGTGACATTCATAAGCAGGCATATCTGAACAACATCAGTGTCTGTATTCTGTGTGTGTGGGTGTGTGTAGGTGCATGTGTGTGTGTTCTTCCAGCCATACTATACATAGACATATGACCAATGAACTTAAACTGTGTGTATGAGGTATGCAGAAAAACAGAAGCAAGCGTCTTGCTAAACTATAAAAACACGAACTTGCAATAGGTCATATCTCAAATGCACATTTAAAGGTGGGAAGTCTTGCACCTCAAGAAACAGAACAGTCTGGTTTCAAAAGCTATAATGGAATTATAACGTTGAGGCTGCTTCTTCTCATCTCATGGTACACAAATGCACACAGAATCTTATCAGACCTAATAAGGATATGATTCTTATCAACATACAAATGATTATATGTTTCTAAGCACAAATGACAATATAAGAAATATCAATTCCAACACTTGCTCTTGCTAGAAAGTCTGCAAAAGACATTGAAGGAGAACTTACGTTGACATTGACAGTGGTCAGCCAGAGGTTATGCTGTACCAAAAAGCATTCTTGAAAGGTGCAGTGACTCAAACTACTTTAACATTTTATGAAGGTGACATTGATTTGAACAAATCAAAAAAACTAACAAACAAACTAAAAAGGTGAAACAGTAAATGAATGTTAAGTGATTTTTGAGGCCTATGACCTCCAGGAGCATAAATGGAAGATGCATTGCTGGGTTTGCTTCTATTCATTTGTTGTTCATTACTGAAACTGAACACTTGCAAATAATCTGCTGGTGATGATGCGCTTATAAATTCAGATAAAACTGAAGTTATTGTACTCAGTCCTCAGTCAAATATTCAAAATATGATATCTAGCCAGATGCTTGGATGGCATTACCTTGGCCTCCAGTAACACTGTACACAAGCTCTTTTTGCAAATTGCAAAGCTTCTAATGAATGTGTTATTTTTGTAGCCTTCAAGGGCAGGGAATTTCTTACCATCTAAATGAAAAGAAATCTACTCTAAATGCTGAGTTCTTTGGTTATCAAGTATCTTTTTTATGTTAAAAAATTTAGTTTAATATGATCAGAACAAAATCTCTGGTGTTAGTAAAATTATTATTACAAGCTTTAAATTCTGATATTGTGGTTTGCATTTATTTCCTAGTCACCAACACCAGACCTCCTCAGCTTCTCATCACCAAGGTGAAGCGGTTTGGAGGCTCCTCCTCCTTCATCAGGAGGTCCCAGTGGACAGTTGAACAACTCAAACAGGTCAACGGGATTAACCCCAACAAGGTCAGCAGCAGTACCTGTTGTATCCTTACATTACATTTCATATGCATTCAGTTGTTTGCCAGCTTTGTTTGTTTTCCTGTGTCCTCCTCTTCAGGACAGCCCAGAGTTTGATTTGGTTTTTGACAATGCTGTGGACCAGTGGGTGGCTAGCTCCTCAGCAGACAAGTGTATTTTTGTCCAGATCCTGTACCACGCCTGTCAAACCCACTGGGAGGGGAAAGCAGGTGGTCTGGGAAAGTCAAGGAAGTTGGGAAAGGCAAGCCAGCAGGGACGAGTTGATAAATGTGATCAAGAACTGGCAGGAGCGGGTCACCCAGATACCTATGAATCCAAAAACCTACAGGCACGACGGAAGAGCTTTGTTCTTCCCAAACACACAGAATTCATTAACTGCCAGTCCAAACTAACACAAGGTAGTGTCTCATGGTTACTGAGGTTATGATGAAAGTTATTTCTTAACAGATTTTTTGTTAAAATTTTGTTTTGTTGTAATGTGTTATGTTTGTTCAATTAGATGCCTGCACCATGAATCTGGTCATCTATCGCTGCAAAGCCTTCTTGAATCGTGTAAAAAACTTGATGGTTTCAAACCAAAGTCCCTCACCAGGACAAGGTAAGATAGTGACTAAAGGAACATATAGAGGTTTAATGTTTTAACGGGTTTAATGAAAAGAGGGTTTTGTCTGTATTATGGGAAACATGACATCCAAAGATTTCTTAATCTATACTGGTCTCCCTTTAGTACCCAGACTGAAGGTAGTTATATATCAAATTACAGTTAATCTTTAAATCTGTCAATACTGCTAACCTGTAATACTTACAGCATGCTCTAATCTCTGTAATAAAACACTATGGTCAACAGTATCAAATGTTGCAGTGAGGTCTAGCAGAAAAAGTACAGAGATGAGTCCACTGTCATAAGAAGTTTATGTGTTCACTAAAGCTGTTTCTGTTCTGTGATGAGCTCTGAAACTTGACCGAAACAGACTCAAATAAACCACTGCCCACACTGCAGATGATCAGTAAGATGTTTTACAGCTAGTCTTTTAAGAAAACCTTAACCCTTTGAGATAAAAGGAAGGTTGGAGATTAGCCTATAATTTTGCTAAAAAGTAAAATGTTGCTCTTCTAAATTAGTGAGACGCCATTTCCTCCCCAGCTTATGAGTTATCTGCTTTAAGGTACATGTTTGAGAGTTATATCAGGGAGTCAAGTACTTCTGATTTGATACTTTCTTTTTTTAGAGCAACCCCAGTATCCAGAGTTGTACTCAGCCAAGATGTAAAATTATTAACAAGATAATCGAGCTCTGGGTAGCTGCTCTGCGCTGTGTTGACACAGTTGCCAAATTTTATTAGATTTTCAAATGAATTAAAACTTGGTCTGGCTGTTTCACTATAAACTGGCCTTGACCAGGTGCTCGCCCCAAGATTTCAGATAGAGGAGTGAAAAAAATTATCAGAAGAGTTGTCCAAGAGCCATAGACCACTTACAGAGCACTACAGAAAGAACAGGAACAGGCAGGTACAATTCCCGTTGCCTGTGTGCATGCTCACCAAGCAAGACATCATTGCGGAAGCATGTTGAAGTGGGTTTAAAGTTTGATAAATAACATTTAGACAAGCCTGTGAATTACTGACAGAATGTAGTTGAGTCAGATGAGACTAAAACTGAAGTCTTTGGATGCCATAATACACACCATGTTTAACGGTCAAAAGGCACTGCATATGTACCCAAAAAACACAACCCTTTGCAGCAATATACATCAACACCTTCATATAATTGAAGGAAGGATGAATGAAAAAATGTACTGAGACATTCTTGATCAAATCTGATGCCATCTACCCAGATGATGAAGATGAAATGAGGGTAGACACTTCAGCAAGACAATGATCCCAAACACACAGCCATGGATACTCTCAACTGGATTCAGAGAAAGGAAATAAAGCTGTGAGTGGCCCAGCCAATCACCTGACTTAAATCCAAGTGAAAATCTATGGAAAGAACTAAAGCTCAGAGTTCATTAAAGAGCCCACTGAACCTTCCAGATTTGAAGACTGTGTGGAAGAATGGGCCAAAATCACACCTGAGCAATGCATCTGACTAGTTACTCCACACGGGAGGCATCTTGAAGCTATCATCATCAACAAAGGATCTTGTACAAAGGATTAAATAAATTTCAGTAAGGGTGTTCAATAATTTTTCCCTGTGTCATTTCTCATTATTAGACATAATTTATGGACATCTATAGTTTGATTTCTTCGCATGTGTGGATTAGATGAGTTGTTACTGGCATCTGGTGGGAATTTCATGCTAACAGTACCTTTAAATATATTTATTTAGATAGACCCTAAAATAATACATGCAAGCTGCAGGTGTTCAATGCCTGTTTTACCTGCTATAAATTTAGCATAAAAGTGTTAACAATATCAACATCCTGTGAGAAGCAGCTCTGTAATTATGATGAAGGAACTGTCCTCCCATCCCATTGTTCCTTCAGTGGTGCTAGTTTCAGTCATTATACAAATGTACTGTTTATAAGATTGGGGAAACCTGCAGTCAGCTGAGACTGAAGAAGTCACTTGGATGAGTGACAAAATGTTTCTCCCACTGAAAACACTATGTTCAAATGAACAGAATCAACTTTTGGAGAGCTCTGTAATAAGTAATGTGCTCCATATCCTTTTTTATTTAACACAATTTCTTCTCGCTTTGACAAGGCTGCTGCCATTTTGAAGAGTCAATGAGACCACTCAAATGCTGTGTAAATGCTAATCCATTTTTTGCTGATAGTGAAAAAATGAAACTCAAATTGGAGGCATTAAATGGATAGTAAATGATAGCTCAAGTTAGGTAAATTAAATGTGAATCTAACACTAGTGGTATTCTAACTGAAGTGGTATGGTGGTGGAATAGGTTGCAGGTCCAAACCCTGAATGGGGTTTCTCTGTGGAGTTTCTATAATCTATATGTGTAGGTTTTCTTCAGGGTATTTTGGCTTCCTCCCACAGTCCAAAGACATGCTTGTTAACTGATTCTAAATTGCCTGTGACATAGATAAGGTGTATGGAATAAAACACTGTATGAATGTACGGTTAAATGTGCCTTGTATACTGAAGTCTTGTGAATGGTCAGTAACTAGAAAAACACTTGTATCCTATTGTACACCCCCAGCATGCACTAAACAAATCATGAGTTTGTCTGATGCTGATATAAGATCTTTTTTACATTTTATTCACAGGAACTCCTAATATTTCAATCCACGAAATCCCTCCAAATGATTCTAATACATCTAATGAAATGGCGATCCTTTTCTGAAATTGGTACTAGGTCTATTGTACAGCTCAAAAAACACCCTTTGATTCATAGATTTCTTCCTGTCTTAATGTTATGGCACTGGGACTCCTCAGCTCATTGTATCCTCAGCATGTCTCAGAGTCATTTTCCCTTCTGTCTTTTTGTCTATTGTTCTTGCTGAGCGCCACCTTTCTGTTGCCAGTGAAAGGCCTCTTTGTAATGAGATCCTGACATGAAAGGAGACTTTGTTTGTTTCAGGGAGGTTCATACAATAGCTGGCATTAGTTCTGTGACTAAGAGTGAGCACAGCATTCCACTGAAACCAGTAATAGGGCCAGTGTAATGGATGGGACACATGCCAAGCTGCACCACAATTAAAAGTAAACAGTTCCACAGCAATAGCTTAACAATGTGTTGCTATTGATAATGCTAGCAGAGGATGATGGTAATAGTATGAATTTGTTTGTATCAGTAGACTTGCATTTAAAAATGTTATCAGCATATTGGTGTATAAGTTGAAGCTAGCTTGGAAAGAAAAAAAGCATCTGGACTTCTTTAAGTTGCTTGAAGATGTTTCACCTCTCATCCAAGAAGCTTCTTCAGTTCTAAGGTCAAACGGTGAAGAGTCCCATATTTAATCCCTGTTTGAGTGTCCCGGGGGGGGGGTCATGGACCCCCTAAGGATCCTCTACCTAATCACATGAGCCAAGGTGTGAAGAGGGGTGTGGGTCACAATCAGCCATGGTTTCGGGTGAGCTCATGGTGAAATCTAGCCCCACCCTATCATGTGATTTCCCAGAATGTGAGTGGGCGTTAAGGCGTCTGTTAAGAGATCTCAAAGCTGGATTATAGATGGCAGACAGTTGGTGTCGTAAACCACCACCTCTGATCAAAGATGGCCGTTCACAGTGGACCTAGATGCTTCTTTCACTCCTCTTTCAAACCATCTGTCCTCTCTGTCCAAAATGTGAACATTGGCATCCTCGAAAGAGTGACCTTTATCCTTTAGATGCAGATGGATAGCTGAGTATTGTCCCATGGAGGTGGCTCTTCTATGTTGTGCAATGTGTTTATGAAGTGGCTGTTTGGTCTCTCCAATGCAGAGGTCTGCGCATTCCTTGCTACACTACAGAATACACTACATTGTTAGATTTGTGTGTTTTGTCTTTGGGATGAACCAGTTTCTGTCTGAAGTAAACTGAGATGTCGTGCCTGGAGAAGACTCTCCTGAGTTTTTCGGATACACCGGCTACATAGTGTCAGGGTTCCTGGGTCGTTGACCCAGCAACTTCAGTTTGTTCATGTTCAGTTTATTTTCTACATGCTCGTGTTTCACTGTGCCAACTTTCTGTCTCTGTGTATTATGTTCTTCCAACATACAGTGGGGCAAAAAAGTATTTAGTCAGCCACCGATTGTGCAAGTTCCCCCACTTAAAATGATGACAGAGGTCAGTAATTTGCACCAGAGGTACACTTCAACTGTGAGAGACAGAATGTGAAAAAAAAAAATCCATGAATCCACATGGTAGGATTTGTAAAGAATTTATTCGTAAATTAGGGTGGAAAATAAGTATTTGGTCACCTCAAACAAGGAAAATCTCTGGCTCTCACAGACCTGTAACGTCTTCTGTAAGAAGCTTTTCTGTCCCCCACTCGTTACCTGTATGAATGGCACCTGTTTGAACTCATCATCTGTATAAAAGACACCTGTCCACAGCCTCAAACAGTCAGACTCCAAACTCCGCCATGGCCAAGACCAAAGAGCTTTCGAAGGACACCAGGAAAAGTATTGTAGACCTGCACCAGACTGGGAAGAGTGAATCTACAATAGGCAAGCAGCTTGGTGTGAAAAAATCAACTGTGGGAGCAATCATCAGAAAATGGAAGACATACAAGACCACTGATAATCTCCCTCGATCTGGGGCTCCACGCAAGATCTCATCCCGTGGGGTCAAAATGATCATGAGAACGGTGAGCAAAGATCCCAGAACCACACGGGGGGACCTGGTGAATGACCTGCAGAGAGCTGGGACCAAAGTAACAAAGGTCACCATCAGTAACACACTACAACGGCAGGGAATCAAATCCCGCAGTGCCAGACGTGTTCCGCTGCTGAAGCCAGTGCATGTCCAGGCCCGTCTGAAGTTTGCCAGAGAGCACATGGATGATACAGCAGAGGATTGGGAGAATGTCATGTGGTCAGATGAAACCAAAGTAGAACTTTTTGGTATAAACTCAACTCGTCGTGTTTGGAGGAAGAAGAATACTGAGTTGCATCCCAAGAACACCATACCTACTGTGAAGCATGGGGGTGGAAACATCATGCTATGGGGCTGTTTTTCTGCCAAGGGGACAGGACGACTGATCCGTGTTAAGGACAGAATGAATGGGGCCATGTATCGTGAGATTTTGAGCCAAAACCTCCTTCCATCAGTGAGAACTTTGAAGATGAAACGAGGCTGGGTCTTCCAACATGACAATGATCCAAAACACACCGCCCGGGCAACAAAGGAGTGGCTCCGTAAGAAGCATTTGAAAGTCCTGGAGTGGCCTAGCCAGTCTCCAGACCTCAACCCCATAGAAAATCTGTGGCGGGAGTTGAAAGTCCGTGTTGCTCGGCGACAGCCCCAAAACATCACTGCTCTCGAGAAGATCTGCATGGAGGAATGGGCCAAAATACCAGCTACTGTGTGTGCAAACCTGGTAAAGACCTATAGTAAACGTTTGACCTCTGTTATTGCCAACAAAGGTTATGTTACAAAGTATTGAGTTGTATTTTTGTTATTGACCAAATACTTATTTTCCACCCTGATTTACGAATAAATTCTTTACAAATCCTACCATGTGGATTCATGGATTTTTTTTTTTCACATTCTGTCTCTCACAGTTGAAGTGTACCTCTGGTGCAAATTACTGACCTCTGTCATCATTTTAAGTGGGGGAACTTGCACAGTCGGTGGCTGACTAAATACTTTTTTGCCCCACTGTATGTGTTATTAGCCACATTATGTTCAGCTGTGTACTCACCGGTCTCTCATTATCATCCTCATCAGTCTGTGTATTTATGTCATCGGTTTCCACCAGTTCATTGTCTAGTCATTAACGTTGTCTACCCCGCATGTATGTTCCAGTTCGGTTCAGTTCAGTCAGTCTTTCAGTCAGTCAATCAGCCAGTCATCCGTCTCATGTTCTGTTCATCCATTCTGTATAATAAACACCATCTTCATTCCACACTAGCCCATGAGTCCTGCATTTGGGTCCGCTCTTCCTCACCTCCACACAGCGAAGCCCTGACACATAGGGGATGACAATGTTGTTGCGTTTGTCTTTCTTATCCTCCCCAGCTGGTGTCTGATCTTCTTTTCTGTGCATCTTTGGTGACTTGATGAAAGCCCAATTAGGATAACCACATGTTTTTGAGAGCTTCCTTTACATGTGTGTGTTCCCTCTATTTCCCTCCAGGCTTAGAGGGAACATTTTCTCCCCAGTGTTGTAAGGTCCTGATTACTCCAAGTTTGTGTTCCAGAGGGTGGTGGGAGTCAAAGAGGAGGTACTGGTCTGTGTGTGTGGGCTTCCAGTAAACTTCAGTGTTGATGTTCCCAGTCTCTTCAATGCGTACGGTGCAGTCCAGGAAGACAGACAATTATCGTTTGTTTCTTCCGTGGTGAACTAACCACAGAGTTAATGTGGGGATAAAGTATCTCCTTGGCAAATCCTGCACTTGATGGTGACATATGAAATTGGTTTGAACTTGGCCTCTTTTGTTATTCATCACATTCCTCAGCAAATTTCAGATAAACGCTCTTAGGGTCTATGTGTGAGGCATTGAGTCATAGAGGCTTTCTTTTATTCAGTCCAGGCAATACACAGGTTGGTCAGTCTGGTCTTACTGGTGTTTCTACATATTTTTCCTGGGCCCTGCTGGTGTATTGAGCTATGTGCCAGTTCATTATGGTCACTATGATGCCTGACAAGACATTCCATGTTGTGCTGAGGCAGGTTATTGGCTGGTATTTGGATAAGACTGGTCCTTAGTGGAGATCCTTGAGGATAAGGGCTGTTCTTTCTTTGGTTAGCCATTCTGGGTGCATCTTATCCAGTAGGCATGAATTATGCTAGGGCCTGATGTTGTCCACTGAGCACTGGAACCCATTCTCATACCTTTCTACAGCTAGGATAGTTAACTAGTTTCTGTTCGTGCTGCCTTGATCTTGGTCTCTAGTCTCCTTCTTCTTGTGGCTGTTTAACTTGTAGCCAAGCATCTCAAGGATCACTGTTGCTGTGGTGTACATCAGCTGCTTGTTCTTACTGATGGTCCCAGTTGGTTGATTCTCCATACTATCTTCTAGTAGACCTTTAGAGGGTACTTCACATAGTCTTGGTAATCAGCCTTGGATGGTCCAGTTCCCAGTTTAGCTATGACCCTCTCTTTCAGGTTAGCTGCTTTCAGTTTCAATACCTTCAAGTGTAAAGTTTGGTGAAGGGTGGTTTATGGTGTGAGGTTTTTTTGTTTTTTTTTTGGGAGTTGGACTCAAGCCTTCACAGAGGCGTTGAAGCTGTTATAGCTACAAATTTGGGCAAGCATAATATTATACATCTTTTCACCTTCGTATGTTACCATATCCCCTTTGTTTTTAAGAATGCTTATTAATGGTCATTATTTGACTTTGGTGTTGCTGTGTACTGTGCGTACAGTGATGTCAAAAAGTGTATTTTACATTGTGATAGAGTTGAGACTGCAGAAACCAATACATCCAAAAATATGTCGTTATTATTTCAATTTGCAAGTGCGAATGTTGCATGTTGAGGAGAAAATTATTATGAGGTAACAAAAGTTTAATTTGAGCGAACAAAATTCATTGCTGCTTGCAAGAAATGTATTTCAGTTTTTGCTATTATCTATATACACACACAATAACAGCCCCTCTCGCTTAGTTGTTGGCATTTGCTCCTGCTCAGATCTCTGCTCTGTGTGCTGACAGACATCTGCTGACCTGCTCTCAGTCTGTCGTTTGCACTCACAACATCTCTGCTCAGTGCACGTACAACTCTCTGTACACCATTATAAGTGTGCCACAAAACCATCCAATCAAAGAATTGGATGCAAAAATTCTGATTGACTGTTATGGTCTCCAATCAGCTTGCTAGATAGTGCATTCTGGAGACATGGTCCAGAATGTAGCTAAACCCGTTTTCGCTGAGCATGTTTAATTATTTTATTTTAATATATATATATTTTTAAGAGCATTGTTGGTTTTAATCTAGTTTAAACCAAACCACCCCACTGACTGGCCATATCGGATGTTACAGGGGATATTGTTGCAAGTGCTAAATGAAACCATGAAAGATCAGCTCGTCTTTCACGATTAGCCTGCCTCTTTCGCAGTTTCTGGAGTTAGTTTCCCTTTCCCTATGGATTGACAACCGCCTGAAAGAAAAAGAAGCTGAGAAGAACTACAGACCCCACAGGCATTTGGCTCACGCACTTCCAGTTCCTGTCACTCCTGCTCCCCTTCCAGTACTGTAACTTGCCTCCATCGCGGTTCTGTCACTTAACCTGTCTCACCTCCGTTTGTCCACCCGAATATGCAGAACCTCATGCCCATAACAACACCACTCCAGATCTCTCTACCATCTCATCTGAGTAGCATGACATATAGGAGGTTTTCAGTAAACAAAATGCCATCTCACTTCCACCTCACAGACCAAATGATTGCGCGATTGAACTCCTCCCCAGATCTCTCTTCCCACTAGCTGTCTTTACATCTTGTCCTGGCCTGAACGAGCAACCATAGAAAATATTTTCAGGAATCTCTCGCAGCAGGCATAATCTCCCCGTCCTTGAAGAACCATTCATCTGTGCATAGATTATAGGGGTCTGAATGACATTACAGTCAAAAACAAATACCCACTGTCTTTAATGAACTCTGCTTTCAAACATCTTCATGGTGCCACGATATTTACCAAAATCAACCTCTGCAACACATATAATTTGATTCGCATAAGACAGAGAGATGATGGAAGACTGCATTCAATACACCACTTGGACATTTCAGATATTTGGTAATGCTTTTGGGCTAACCAATGCCCCAAGTCTTCCAAGCTGTTGTGAATGATATTCTTAGAGACTTTTTGAACAGATTCATTTTTGTATATCTGGATGATGTTCTGATCTACTGAAAACTCGAGGAACACCAAGCTCATGTCCATGCACCTCCTTGAAAGCGAATCCTAATTCAAAGCTTGAAATTGTGAATTTCACTTACCGTCTGTGTCTTTTCTGGGCTACATCCTGGTAGGAGGGCAGGTGAAGGCAGGTCCGGCCAAAGCCCAAGCGGTCAAGGAATGGCCAACTCCCACATCACAGAAGCATATTCAACGGTTCTTGGGGTTTGCCAATTTCTACAGATGGTTTATACGCAACTACAGCCCGGTAGCCTCACCCTTAACATGCCTCACGCCCACCAATGTTCCATTCACCTGGTCACCTGAAGCTAACACTGCTTTCATCACTAAAACATCTGTTCACCAGACAAACCATTCATGGTGGAGGTAGACGCCTCCGACACTGGGGTCAGGGCAGTCCTGTCCCAGCATTCTGGTCACCAAGCTAAACTCCAGCCGTGTGCCTTTTTTTCTCGTCGCCTCACCCCTGTAGAGAGAAATTATGATGTGGGCGACTATTAACAGGTAAACCTCCCTGGAGGAGTGGCGAAACCTGCTGGAGAGAATGGAGCAACTATTCACCATATGGGCTGCTCACAAGAACTTAACTTACCTTAGAATACCTAAGAGACTAAAGGCACACCAGGCACATTTTTTCCATTTCTTTCTGCCCAGGTTCTCGTAATGACAAACAGGACACACTTTCTCACCAGTTCGTCTCCGAACTGATCATTCGTATCTCCCAACCATCCTCCCCTCTACATGCAAGATTGGGTACATAGCCGGACATTGCTGGAGACTGAAACTGACCTGGGAACTGGTCCAGTGAATCAAGGCTTTGTGCCAGCAGCATCCCGTCCTGGACTGGGTTCATACTGGCCAAATACTGGCCATTCAAGGAACAGTCAGACCATTTCTTTATTCATGAGGTATTTCTGGTGGGATACTCTGGATAAAGATGTCAGGGAGTATGTGAGGGCCTGCACTCCCTGCGCCTGGAACAATACCCACACCCAGCGTCCCGCGGGTTTGCTACAGCCTTTAGTTACGCCATACCGACCTGGGTCACATACAGCATTGGACTTTGTTATGCCAGTCCAATGCTGTTATACAGTTAGGTTATGGTTACAGTAATTATTTGGGCAGTGATTCTTTCTTTTGTCATTTTGCCTCTGTCCACTTCTGTTCATTACATTTTAAACAAACAAACAACCAAAAAAACAAATCAAGAAAAGAAAGAAAAAATCCAAATGAGATTGAGTGCAGTTTTGAAAAAGTATGGCTTCTACTTTTTAGAAATTACAACAATTTTTAAAAATAGTCTCTGATTTTCAGAAGCTCAAGAAATATGGACCTAAGTTTAAGATACTTGACATATTGTAAAGGTATTTGGTCCACTATTTTCTTACTAAACGGACAAGTATAAAATTCTCTCAATATCCTTTTGTGTGTGTATGTGTGTGTATATAAACAGGTCAAATGCGGAACCGTGCCAAAGGCAGAAGTGTAGGTAATTTAGTCCAGAGGGTGAATGTTACTCTGGGCGAGCGTGGAGACAGACTAACTCGTGCTGAGGACAAAACTGTGGAACTGACACACAAAGTCCAGCAGTTTGCAGACACTGCTCATAAGGTAACATATACAGCCTTCTTTGCTAGATTAATCATTCAAAATTGTATATAGTATAGATAGTAGAATAGATAACCCATATTTGCACAATCGTTTGTCAAAATTTAACTGCCATACATTTTTTATTTCTGTTGTTCTATTTCCTATACAGCTAGCCCTGAAGTATTCAAAGTAGAGTGTACTGGAGAGAGAATACCGCTAACTCTGGAAGATGCTAATAAGAAGAATATAAGAAGATTTACTCTTGGGCTCCAGGATGTTACTAATTTGTTTCTATTATAACTAAATGTATCAAAGACAACTAAATAATATGTCCCTGTGTTCTGGGGCGCCTCTGCCCATAGGTAAATATCCCGTGAACTGTGTTTTGTCTGTTGTCAGATACTTTTATGAAAAGGAAAAAGTGGATTTATTTAACATTTGTGTTGTTCTAAAATAGCTTTTGTATTTTAGCTTTTGTACAATAGCCTTGAAATTTATTTGAAAGCCACTCCAGAGAAAAATTAGTACTGCTCTCAGTGAATGGCATTAATTACTCCATTTGATTTAGTTTGATTTTATGTTGATTTAATGTGCTTTAATTTGTATATTTCATAGTCTTCTTCAGTCTGGCATTATCAGTTGTTGTCTTTTTGTGCATGTGTATGTACACTCACTGTCCAGTGTCTTATGTGTTGTCTACTATGTTCACATTATGTTTCCTGAACATCAAAGTGTCACGCTGTATTTACGCTGCTGTGCTGTGTATGTCATTTAGTCCATGTTAGTATTGTCTTAGAAAGTGGAGTGAAGGTACGATGGTTTAGTTTAAGTGGTTAGGGTACAGGGTACCTTAAGGATGTTTAAATGCTGCCTTTAGAAGACTCACAGCAGTGAATAGAGGATTAATTAAATCAGACTGACTCATTCTAACCCAACTTCTATTAAATGTTTTCTTTATTGCTTCTAGTGCCATTTTATATATGTGGTATGTCTGAAATTTTTCTTCAAACCTATCAACTCTTCTCTGTGATCTAATTAAATAAAAACATGTTGAGCTTATACGGGGTATCAGCTGTTCCTCTAATAGTAAAAAAATATAAAAAATAGTCCACATATTAGTCTCACAGTACAAAAGATGTGAAGGAGACACTATTTTCTTTAAAGGTAAACAAAGAACCTCCTGATTTTCATTGGCTGTCTTTTTTTCTTCTTAGGAGTCAGAGGTAGGTCATGACCTATTCATAATCTACAGATAACCTATAGGTCATGATTAGGTGAATGAGGTCCTCTGTGTAGGTTCTTAGTCATCCAAGTCTCATAATCTTAGGTGAGGTGAATGACGTTTGTAGTAAAAACACTTTGAGTGTTCAGTTAGAGTAAAAGAGCTCTGTAAGTGTCTGTCCATTAAAATTTGTCCAGTATAATGGACATCAGCCCTATAAGCTAAAAAGGAAGCATAAAAATAAATAAACAAACAAACACCCACACCAGGACAGAGAGAAAAAAAGGCACCCCCATTCCCGTTACGGCCACCCAAATCACAAAGGTCCAAACACCAGCTCTTATGGTGGTGAAAGAAGGCAACACGAATCCAGAAATGTCACGCAGAGTAAAGATAAGGACAGATCCACAATGCACACCAGTGCATAGAGCCAGAAAACGTGAAAAAAGGCTTTCACCACAGCCCAAAAGCCTCCACCAACATCTGAAAGAGGCCAGAAAGCTCATGCCAGACCCACCCTAGTAGCACGAACAGCCAGGATGAGAAGCTTAAAGCACCAGAGGAGCCTATGAACAGCTAACAGACCCAGAGCCCAGGAAGGACACCAGCTGGCACAACCCCAGCAGCGCAGTTACCTCACCTTTTAAACAGCTTGGACCTTAGAGAGGTCCAGCAACTTACAATATATAGTATACACTATAATATAACAGAGTGGTTTTCTTTTCACTGACCAAATAACCACATTTGCTCAGGGCCTTCTTGATATGACGCTTTTCTGCTTCCCTGGACACTCTATCTGTGGGGATGGTGTTGGTCACGGTGGAACACCACCAAGTCGTTGGTTCAGGTATGTGGATGGCATCTGGGTGAAGATTAAGTCTCATGATGTACCCCAATTTACTGATCACACATAATGACGGATCCTGATGGATCAACAAGAGTCTCCATTCTTTTTCTGAGAAAACAAATTTTTTTTGTTTACAGTGACAACCCCCCCCCCCCCCCCCCCCCCCCCCCTCCCCCCCCCCCTCCTCACAATCCTTCCACTGGGTTTGTAAACTGCCTTTGGGATGTGACAAGCACTGGACCCATCACTGGCTGCAGCTTCATGTGCATGGAATGATGCAAATGATGACAAATTTCTTCTTCCCTCATCATGCATGTGACGCTAATCGGTGTAACACACAGTGATGGGCATGTCTTAGCACTTGGCTGAGGGGCTGAGCTGCCCCACCGAATCAGTCAGTAGAATCATACTGCTGTCAGGACACACAGCACTCTCCTCTAGCTTACAGGCCTCTGTTTACCTTCATTGAGCTACAGTGCTTACCTCTCCCTGTTGCAGTTTGTGAGATACTTGAAGGACATAATTTCCATTTGGCATATGATGTGCTTGTCAATGCCATTAAACTCTTACACATATCAATGTCAAGCAGATGACTGTGCAGTTATTTAAGTCAGACTTAAAGTCTGATGAAGCATCTGAGTTTAATGCCCTTAACCCAACTTTTATTTATTCAGTTTAACTAAAAGCACATGTGTGCGGTTCCAGTGAGGAAATGCTAAAGTGCCATACTCATATTGTTCCGATATTGAACAGAGTTAACTGACATTTGAGCTACAAATATGTGTATCTGTTGTATTTTTTTAACTAATATTGTAGTTACCTTACAACAATGTAATCATTATCATATTCTGATCATTATCAGAATCCTTATTATAATCATAATAATTTGTCACAGTCACAGTCGGTTATACATGCAGGGTCTATATGTCCAGGATGAACTTTCATTCAGTTTACCTTGTACTTTTATCAGTATCAGAATCAATATGACTTATGGACACAAATATGCTTAAATACCTTCAAAATGACTAAAAGCCCCAACTTACAATTCATACAAAACTCTCCAAAGAACAAAGATGTTCCCATTCAGATATGTTCAGATATGTTCCAAGATGTGCCTTGCAGATTCAAACATATGCACCCACTGCACAGGCAATTCAGTTCTGTAGTGGGAATATCAATTGTATGTGTGTGTGTGTGTGTGTATTCAAATATTTTAATCCAAAACTTTGTATAATCATTTATCCCGGTTCTTGTGTAAAAACAAATTACATAATTTATGCAGATTTGACAAGAAGATGTTTCCAGGGTAGCGGGCACAGCTGTGACCCACATCTTCATGGTTCACTGTTTGACCAGCCTGATTCACCCGAGAGCTATTGTGGACACAGATCAGCAGGGGGCATGGTATGATGGGAAAACATATTATAATATTTCCTTGATCTGAGAAACCCACAGAGAGGTTATACAAATGAAAGAGCAGAAACTCCTCAAATACAGGGCTCTGGTTAAGCTTGTTCCATTAAGGTTATGCAGCAAACAGCAAGATGTTGAATTAATTCATGTTTCTAACAAAATATGTCAAATAAAACAGTGACACTGACAAGTAAAACTGAATTGAATTTACCTGAACTGAAATTGAGTAATCCTCTACTCTGATAAGTAAAGGGAATACCATTAGGACACAGTGATGATCTTGTGCTTGGTTTCATACTTTTATCACAAGAGGGCAGTAGTATGTCACTGAAAATTGGCCTCAACTGGGTTCACACAGAATAACTATTTATAAAATTATTATTAAGAGGCTACTTTAAATTTGTCCGAGTTAGTCACAAATAGAATTTTATAAAATATAAAGCTGATTTTCTCCTCAATTTCCAACACTAACCAAATATGACTACAAAAGCCCCCCGACCCCCACCCACACACACACACACACACACACACACACACACACACACACACACACACACACACACACACACACACACACACACAAAAACAACCAAATAACAAATACCAAAAATAAAACAAAACAAAACTTCATTGCTCTGTAAGTTGGAGACTTACTGAGCCCAGACACTGCTCCACTAAATCAACTCGCTCTTGTCCTTCCAATTAATTCTTATCCATGACCAGTTTCATCTCCTGCGACATGGCAGGAGAGGGCTGGCTGTGATGGATGTGACATTAACGGGAAATGAAACCAGGGAGATGCAATGCCCCTGTCCAGTAGTGGCATTTGTCACTGCCCTGGTCAGGCAGATTGGGCCAGCCTTAACCAATGACTAAGATTAATGATGACGGTGGCCCTGTCTTTGTCTCCATGTGTTGTTTCCTAAAGCACATCACAGTCTCAAAAGTCTGCCTCATATTAACCCCACACACATCACAGACACAGCATCCACTTGTAAATAGGGGACTCATTGCGTTCATTTCTTCCAGTAATTGTGGTGATATGTATGCCTATTTGATTTAAAAATAACAGTTTTGGCTAAAAAATAAACTTAAACCCAGGAAGACAAAAAGAGTGGAAATTATATATTTTTACACTTAAATTTGACTGTTTTGCAGCTATCTGGACTGGTGCGCAGTGTGGTGGGAATACCAAATCCTTGTTTATAATGAAGTAATAAAATAACCTTAAATGCACAGAAAACGGCCTTCCTCTGACAGATGAACTAGCCAGGCAGACTCAGATGGATGGGGGTTTGGGCCAATGGTATAGGAGTTCAGGGAAGCAGCATATACGCCTGGTCATCCATCATTCGCTGACACATCCAGTTATCTCCACCACATATACATGCAGATGTAATGCTGTGTTTGATCAGTAATCTGGCAATTCCTAGACAACACACATTTAAAGTTATATAACAGCTTGTTTTGATGAAGACTATCTGAATGATCTTGTTGATGATATTCACTAACCACCAATGTGTGCTAAATTCTGAAGGTACCACAGAGAGCATAATCCACTATTAAGGTCAGTCATATTTCAAGAGTGTAATATGTACCCATATTTAAAAGAGTCTCCATTTTACTCATGCTTGGCCAAGTGCCATCATTACATGTGGCCCAGTAATATCTGTAAAATGTTGCAAACATGCAGTTGATGCACCTGGCATGCTTGTGCATTGGTAGTCTGTAGGTGTAGGCTTTGCACGCCAATATCTTCCTGTAGCTGTATGCTGTTGCCAGGGGGTGTGTCACAAATTGGATATAGATAATGTGGAATACCGGCTACTTTTGTCCATGTTTGCAATATAGTTAGTCCTTTATATTTGTCTACCGAAAACATTATCTGTACTTCTGATGCTTTTTTATATTACTATTTTATACCTTTTCATCTATTTGGTGAACTGTGGTGTCACATCTTTACCTGTTCAAACCAGTAGCGGCTCATCAATAGAGGGTGCTAAGCCACTGCCCCCATAAAAATACTGCATGGAAAAAAATACTGCATGGAAAAAAATCCATCACATTTAATTACAAATATATGATATACCATACAAATAAGAACAGTTTGCTCATACAAAATGTGTGGTAGCCTTCATGTCTGTGGCGGAGGTGTGGTCCCGGGCGCGTCTGCAGGAGAAGAGTGGTGCAGTGGGCTCAACGGGGCGGTGCTGGAGATGCCGGTGAGAACAGCTGTCGGTCCCAGCTGATTTCCCTCTTTTTCCGCTCCTCTCCGTCTCACTATAAAAAGGGAAGGAAACCATTATCAGTCCAAATCGCCATCAGCTGTTCTCACCGGCATCTCCAGCACCGCCCCATTGAGCCCACTGCACCACTCCTCCCCTGCAGACGCGCCCGGGACCACACCTCCGCCACAATGTCCTTGCTAGAATGCATTTTGTGATCAAACTGCATTACATTATGCGTTAGGTTCTTGTGAATAATATAATTATGTTTCGACTTCCTTTTATGGTTGCCAGCTAAATGGGAGTGGGACAGATTAATATACTTTGCTTGTCCTTCCATGATGGCTCCTCCTCTTCCTCCTCTTTCTTGGGTTTCTGCTGCCTGAGGTATTCACTGAGCAGACAGTCGGTTGGGGCCATCTTCCTGATGTATTCGTGGATGTTCGTTGTTTCATACTGGACTCTGGTACTGACACTCACTAGTCCCCGGCCTCCTTCCTTCCGCTTAGTGTACAGCCTCAGGGTGCTGGACTTGGGGTGAAACCCTCCGTGCATGGTCCGGAGCTTACTTGTCTTGATGTCAGTGGCTTTTATCTCCTCCTTTGTCCATCTTATTATCCCAGCAGGGTATCTGATCACAGGCAGGGCGTAGGTGTGGATAGCCTGGATCATGTTCTTAATGTTCAGCTGACTCCGCAGAACTTGCCTGACCCTCTGCAGATACTTGGTGGGTGCAGCTTTCCTAGCGGCCTCTTCATGGTTCCCATTTGCCTGTGGGATCCCCAGGTACTTGTAGCTGTCCTCTATGTCTGCAATGTTGTCTTCTGGTAGTTTGATCCCCTCAGTTCTGACTACCTTCCCTCCCTTTGTTATCATCTGACTACACTTCTCCAGTCTGAATAACATTCCGATGTCATTGCTGTATAGCCTGGTGGTGTGGATCAGTGAATCGATGTCTCGTTCACTCTTGGCATACAGCTTGATGTCATCCATGTACAGGAGGTGGCTGACAACTGCTCCATTCCGTAGTCAGTATCTGTAGCCAGTCTTGTCAATGATCTCACTGAGGGGGTTCATGCCATTCAGTGAGATCATTGTGGGGACAGAGCGTCTTACTTGATGGTGACTTGTACAATGGGCTTGAAGTTTCCCTCCAGTGTTGTACACCATATCCTCACTGAGTTCCTGATAAAGGCTCTTAGGGTCCTGTTGACCTTGTATAGTTCTAGGCATTCCAGGATCCAGATGTGGGGCGCTGAGTAATAGGCCTTCTTGTAGTCAATCCAGGCAGTGCACAGGTTGGTCAGCCTAGTCTTGCAATCTTGGCTGACTACGCCGTCTGCCAGTAGCTGGTGTTTTGCGCCTCTGGTATTCTAGCCAGACCCCACACACCTGCCCCACCAACCTCCCTGGCACTGACCCTTGAGTTCACCTCACCACCCCTCCCCTGCAACTGAGCCATGGACCACACCCCTGCCACTGAGAGTGCTGGTTCTGTGGAGAATAGCTGGTTTATTCTCCTGCCTTCTATCTCTCTGGTGTATCTCTTCAAGCGGCTGGCCAAGGCTGTGAGTGTTTCCTTGGCAGTTTCCAAGGCCTCAGGTATGGACAGCTTCCTGTATTTCCTAGGCACCTACTTCATCGCACCTTTCTGCAGCTCTAATAGTTGGCTAACCTCCCTTCGTGCTACCTTGCATCCCATGATGCACTTCTTCCTCTTCAGTCACATTTCTCACTCTCTATGTGTTAATAGACCTCTCAGCACTGAATCACACTTGTTATTAATCTCTCTCTCTTCCACAGCATGTCATTTTATCCGATCTTCCTTCTCTCACCCCAATCAGTCATGGCAGATGGCTGTCCCTCCCTGAGTTTTTCCTTCCCACTGTCGCCAAAGCGCTTGTGCATAGGGGGTAATATGATAATTTGCCTTGAGGCAACTGTTGTTGTAATTTGGTGCTATGTAAATAAAACTGATTTGAACAGAATTTAATTGAAACGCTCACCCTTGCCTCACACCTACACATAACAACTACCTCCAGCCCTCACCCCTCCCGTCTGATCCCCTACCTGCACTAAGGATCTGCAAAGAGGATGTGGCTGCTGAGACAGAAAACCAGGAAGGCTGTTGGTGTGTCCCCTTCATGCCTAAAAGTTTTTACCGGCCAACTGGCCCGCCATCTTCACCTGGATCTTTAACACATCTCTACAGCTGTGTGAAGTGCCCTCCTGCTTGAAACGCTCGACCACCATTCTGATCCCAACGAAGTCCACCATCACAGGATTAAGTGACTACAGGCCTGTCGCCCTAATGTCTGTAGTCATGAAGTGCTTTGGGACTGCACAACATACTGGATTACCTCGACCAACCTGGGACATACACCAGGATACTGTTTGTGGACTTCAGCTCTGCCTTTAGCACCATAATCCCAGATGTCTTCCACCAAAAGCTAACACTGTCCCCGCCTTCACCTTTTAGTGGATTACCAGCTTCCTGATGGACAGGCAGCAGCAGGTGAGGCTAAGGGGGCATCACATCCCACTACTCAGTTTTGCACTTATCGTTTCCTTAGTTTTTTAAGACTTTATTAAACCGAATGTTTCTATTTTTTTTTTTCTCGGATGAAAAGAGAACAGTTGAACCAGAGTTTTTTGCTTGTGTGCACAACTTGTGTGTATAACAAATAAAGATTATTCTGATTTTGATTCCTGGCTGCTCCAGTCAGCACCCTAAATTTACCTTGCTCCTCTTGTGTTCATCGGAACGTGAATGTGTGTGAACATTAGAAAGCACGTGTGAATGGGTGAGTAAGACATGTTGTATAAAGCACTTTAAGTGCTCAAAAGGAGTAGAAAAGTCTATTTATCTCTCTAACCTGCTCTGCCAGTCACTCAATTCCAATCAATTCTCCTTTAATCCCCAACCTCGCACACAACTCCCTATAAGACTTTTCATTTGCCACCTCTGTCTTTGCTGTACACCAAGCCTCCCAGTACACTTGTCTACTTTTCTCTTGGTTTCTAATAGTAATCCTGCAGACTACCTAGCTGCAGATACCATTTTGCAGTCTCCTATCTATTTCAGACTGCACATTCTGCACATTCTATGTGCTCCTTCGTGCACTCTTACACACTGCATGTTTCAGTCTAAAAGGTGCCAGATCAAACTCACCTGCTAACACTGAGAAAAAAGTCAGTTGCTATGGTAGCATCTTGTGCATTATATAAACAAACAGCAGAAGCAGGAACAACCTACATATACACAATAATTTTGGTGTAAAAAGATTTTTGTAAGGATTTTATGTAAGGCTTTGGAAGACTCACTGCTAACACATAGATAAGGACTCATTATCATACTTGTATTTTTGTAAAGCTCTCATGCATGTGCCTGGCACAGCCCAGATGCTGTGGAGTCATCGGTCCTGCATGGCTTCCTACTGTGAGGAAGGCATGCAGGAGTCTTTACTCTTCTCTCTCTGTCTCTGTTTCTCTGTCTCTCTCACGCACACACAATGCTAGTTTGGATGTGGCTCATGCTGTTGTAACTAATGCTTTTGTTCATTGCCCTTTATAATCTTTGTAACAGAATTAATTACCTCAGCAGTCCTTTGTCCTAAATAAGGACTTGGTTACTTAGTACACTTAAGCCCTTTTTGGTAGGTGAATCAATCTTTTGCTCCCTAGCCAACATGGCAAATGGACTGATTCTTATATAGCGCGTTTCTGCCCTCCTGGAGTACTCAAAGCGCTCTATACAGCATGCCACATTCACCCATTCTTCTATGCTTTTAAGTGCTTACTATCTACCATTCACACACATTCATACTCCGATAGATGCATCTTGCCCACGGATATTTGGCATACAAACTGGGGGAGCCAGGGATCGAACCACCAACCTTCCAATCAGTAGATGACCTGCTCTACCTCCTGAGTTACAGCCACCCCCATGCAGTTTGTTTGGCACCACCATGTGCAAAGCGGGACCTAGAAGGAGGAGGAGGGGATGATACCATCTCCAGCTGAGTCTGGTTGAAGGTAACAGTGATGCCTGCCAAGAGAACCCAGGGGACAGGGCTTAATGTGACTGAGGTGGTGGAGCAGAGAAGTCACTGTCCGTCCCTAGGGGATATGAATGTTGATTAAACATGTGCTCAGCCTTGGATATTGAGTAATTGGTTGTGGAGCAAATGTCAAGCATTTGTTAATTTCAGTATTATGTGGGGGTTCATAGTTTGTGATCGGTGAAGGAGGAGAGACATGGTACATGAGACATGTCTGTTTGTTCTCAGTGAGAAAAGGTGCTACTTGTCTTTAGGTGATGAATTCAGTCATATGACTGGAATGTGATATCCAAAAATTACTAAAAAATAAATAGCATTTCTAGCACTGTGAGAGCGAACCAGAAAACCTAGAGAAAACCTATACCGGAGAACAGTTACAATCCTACTGAAAGCCACTCCCCTTTTTTACATTAAATTAATTAATTACTTAACGTTTATAACAAGACAAAAATTTTAATTAAATGTCAACATTTTGACCCAAGGAGAACAGGACTTAGTTCCAGGTGAAAGGAACTCTTAATGCTTTAGAATACTAAGAGACACCAGTGCACAAAGCAAACATAGATGAGCAGGTTTGTAAAGGCAGGAAGGTGAATGCTGTGGCAATATAGTTTAGAGCTGGAAACCATGCTGGGAAGCCTTGCTGGGAATTTGTCTCATATTGGTCAAAAATCATTATTATCAGTCTGAAAATGTTAGTGCTGATATTAGCATTTTGTCTGAAACAGCAAGGTAGACTTACATTTGTATTCATATATTTCATAAATATACACACTGGATAAGACGTCTTTAAACTTTTCTGTTTGGTAGGAAGGGAGACTTCAGTCAATAAACTTTGACTTCAGTCAAAGTATTGACCGGTATAATGATCTGGCAGGAGAAAGAGCCAACAAACTGAAATGTCATATATTACGCCAGCTAAAGTTTGAGATACGAGTCACTTTTAGTGGTCTGGTACATAATTTCTGATAGCATTTAAAGTATTCATCTGATTTGGCGACAGTGACATTGTCTGAGTCTTCCTTCAAAATCTTTACAAAATGTAATCTGACAGATTCTTTTCACCCAGACAACTCCTGCAACACTCGCAGAAACAGTTTTAGCATTAGTGGCGAATTAGGAGCCCTCACTGTGACAACTGAAAAAAAAAATTCTGCGCCATCATCTGTGCAACCAGAACCGCATACACCTCGTGTTTCTATCACTATTTTGTGTAGGTGCTTTGAGCTCTAAATGCAAAATCTGGATGTGGTTTATTTCTTCCAATCCAATCTAATGAGCATCATCTCTGTCTAGGGATGCAGGCTGTGGTTCTTGAATCTTCTTTGTGTGGCTGGACAGGTGTCTAACTGAATGATGAATGGCCCTGTTTCTCCCCACATAATTGGCTACTCGCTGTTTGGTCTTAGACTGCCTGCATGTCTGCTGGGCAGCTACCTCCATCTGTCAATCAACAACCTGCTGCTGCCTGGCTGGACCTCTGATAGCTATGCTAATGTGAAGTCCTCATGCCCCATTGGCTGAATGTGTGCTGGTCCAAGCTAATCCATTAAAGCGGTGACAGTAATAATCTCTCCCCAAACACAGGGCTCCAAGTGTGCTAAATGTTATTTGACCGTTCCTGTCACATTGGTGCTGCCAAGTGCACCGGTGAGGAGATGGATGAGCCTAGCTCTGGGCACTCATTCATCACCTGCTGACTTGTGTTTTTGTGCTGTATCAATAATTTAAGGGTTTCTGTGATTTTTGATTTGTTTCAATAAAGATTTTTTTTTTCTCCGTTTCATTTTGTTTTGGGTAAAATTACTATACATTTGGTGTGTTTATTGTGTAAAATTTAATTTGAAAGTTCATAAATTGTTAGTCACCGTTTTCTTTAATAATGTAAATCGACTTCTTAACCAGCTATGCTTGAAAGAACAGGAACAAAATATATGTAATCAATCCAGCTCTCTTCACAGTTACTACTACTGTTTTCTCACACTGTGTATAAATATGCTTATGTGATGAAATATCACTGACCAAGATCGAATGTTCTGATAAGCAATAATGCTAAGAGTTTGTTTTTTACAATAATTGCGCTGCCTTATTGCAGTAAATATAATCAACAATAAAGAGACACGCAAGACCAAATATTTAATCTGTTCAGAGTTCAGAATTTTGTGTTGTGGTGTGTGTGTGTGAGTGTGTGTGTGTGTGTGTGTGTCGTGTGTTGTGTGTGTATGTGTGTGTGTGTGTTGTGTGTGTTTAGCCACTCGGAGCCACCACACATGTCAAAATCAAATTCACTGCTGTTGATAATCCTCATTAGGAGCTCACTATTTAACAGAGGGGCTTAGGTTCAGTCAGTGGTGGATTGTTGAGTCTCACAGTCAGTAAAATGCTGGTTCATTAAGGTGAACATGTCATTTTTCAGAGAGAAGCTAACTAATCATTGTGTCTTGTTTTGCCAGGAACCCTGTGAGGAGAGTGTGGAGGGAGCCGAGCACCCTTTGTAAATACTGCATTGAAAATTGTATATCACACCACAGGCCAAGACAAAATTTGTCTTCTGTCAGCCCCACTCGACCCAGCTGACCCACCTGACCTAACCGCTGTACTTGCAGTTTACCACGATTTAGCTAAAGTGTTTAGCAAAGACCTAGCTCTCTCTCCTGCCTCACCGTCCCCACGACTGTGGCATTGATTTGCTTCCCGGGGCCCTCCCTTCCTACTATCCGTCTATACAGTCTCTCTAAAATGGAGGGGAAAGTCATGGAGTATTATATTACCGATTCTTGGGCTGCCGGGAAAATTCTGTCCATGTTCCCACTTGGTGCAGGTTTGTTTTTTTCTTCGTAGAAAAAAAAAGACAAGTCTCTCTGCCCCTGTACCGATTTTTGTGGTTTGAGCAAAATCATGGGAAAAAGAACAAGTACCCTTGCCCTCTTTTGTCTTCAGCTTTTGAGTTACTGCAAGGCGTTACTATGTTCACCAAGCTTCATTTACGTAATTCTTACCATCCTCTCAGAATCAGAGAGGGAGATGAATGGAATCGAATAGCTGGTTATGCCATTTGGACTCAGTAATGTAAATAGTACAGAGAGTAAAGTACAGATACCTGAAAATTCTACTTAAATACTTTAACAAAGTATTTATACTTTACCACATCTGAAAACCAGATGCGAAATTCATACTATGCATTAATAGCACTGGTATGAGTCATCCACCAAAGCAACATCCATCCTTTAACTATTGAAGCGTAGTTTGTCATTTTGGGTATGAGACATGTAATTTTAATTAATCTTTTAAAATTCACTTTAGTTTGTCTTTGAACCCAAAAGTTCAAAGACAAACTAAAAAATCTAGGTTCTCTTAAAAAGTATATGTACTGTATGTACGGCTGCAAAATTTTGGTTACCAACTTGTAAATCTTGTTCATATCCCAGTCAGCATTCCCAAATGAGAATCTATGAAAGTTCTTGCATGTCCAATGGGGCATTTATAAAGGGACTGCAGAGGCAAAAAAGCCACATTTCAGCCAAAATAAAATTCATGCCAACGTGATCAATGTTAACGAAATGGCTTTGGCCATCATGCTCACTTATGATAATACTGAATTCATTAAAGTGACTGGAAATGCCACAAGAGCAGTGCAAAAAAGTGTGATGTGAAATCAGTCATGAATAAAACATGAAAATAAACTGCACAAATAGCCAATGACTGAGGAAAAACAAATGAAAGTTCCTATCTAGAAAATGTATGCTCATACAAAACTTAGTGGCCTGTGGCAAACTTTGCCAATTATGCTTTAGGAGATTTTCGAAATTAAAGAGAGATCTTTTTATAATTCTTTTAAGTAATAGATATTTATGACTGTCAGTATCATTCAACACAGTCAGATATGCAGCAATAAGAGTTTAAGTACACACATTTAGGTATTTAAGCAGAAAATATTCTCAATTCCAATCAATCAACAGTATGGTTCCACAGGTAACAATGTCAGTCACTGAGGTGTGTAAAACACCAATTTCTTCTTCTTCTTCTTCTTCTTCTTCTTCTTCTTCTTCTTCTTCTTTTTTACTGTTGAGGATCTGATGTAAGTGGTCGTGGTGTACTGTCTCTTTGAAATGGTTCTGTTAGGTGTCATTGCAGGCAAAGGACAGAGGCACTGCCACCCATGAGAACTTCGTATTGAGAGGATTCATTTCATCAAGAAGAGCATTCATTGTGGAGCCAAATTGTTTCCACTGAGTCCACCCTTGACTACTTGGATTGAAGCCCGAGAAACTCTGAGTAAAACTGTCTGTTTCTACACAGTACTATCTCACACAAGCAGCACTGCTCGTTGCTGTAATCTAATTTTTTTTAAAAAACCCGGAGGATCTGGAAATGCTTCACATCAGATGCTGTCACACCACCCCAGTGCTGCTGTCATCAGCACTGCTATGTGAGCAACAGCGGTGAGCACTATTGTAATGTAAGGATCGAGAAAAGTGGCTGTGAGTTCAGAAACTTTACAGTCTTGCCCCCTTCCTCATCCCTTGCTGCTTCATGTACACCAAAGCCCTGCACATCTGTCCTTTGTCTGCCCCGACAATCCATCAGCCCAGACACACAGCTTAAAGACAAAATGATGGTTCAATCCCTGGCTATTCCAGTCTGCATGCCAAAGTATCCTTGGGCAAGATATTGGACCACACACTCACAAAAGTGAAATTGAGTGGTTGATACATTCACAAGAGTCTAACATGTAATTTGTAAAATTTGTAAAACAAAATACTTTTATGTTTCTATAGTGAACGTAATTTAATCATGTACAATCTGAATGAAATTCAACAACTTAAAACTAAATTTCTTTTATTTTTTTATTTTTTTATTTTTTTTTAGTGAGAGTGGTTAGAGTCCTGGACTTGTGATATCACAAGATCTTGCGAGATTTAAAATTTCAGGTAAATCGCTCGGTTTATAAGACGCTGAAAAGCATACAGACACCACATGTACGATATTATGATTTATATGGGAGGATCGGCTGCTTGCGTCGGCAGCTAGGTGACTGCAGCCTGGGGAGTTGGAGGGGGAGGCACGCATGCTGGCAAAAGTAGCCCTGGAATAGTTTGCAGAGGGCCTGGTTGGGAAGTGGCACACTGTGTCCGCTGCTATAGACCGGCGAACCTGGAAGTTGGGGTCACTCTTGCCACAGAGAGCAGCGCAGATACCAGGGAACAAGTGCTGGAAGTGTGGGCTGCTGGGACACCTGAGTTGGCACAGGTGTTCCGCATCGCTGGGGCTCTGGCACCAGAAAGGACGTACAGCATTCTGGTAAGGTGTCACTAGGCTTTGGTGGACACGGGCTACATGCAGACTATGATCCACCAGACTCTGGTTCATCCCAAGGCATTACTGGAGGCAGAGTGGGTGAAGGTTAAATGTGTGTATGGGGACATCCACAAATATTCCACAGTGCTGCTGGTTACTAAATTTAAACTTTTCCACATTTTGTCACATTACAGGCACAAACACGAATCAATTTCATTGGAATTTCAC
>NW_024582678.1:646971-647842 GCF_018398535.1 Haplochromis burtoni | reverse complement strand
GCTTAAATGCTTTGTATCTATTCTATCTGCCCCTGCCTGAGCCTGGTTCTGCTGGAAGTCTCTTCCTGTGAAAAGGGAGTTTTTCCTTACCATTATCTCCAAAGCGCTTGGTCATAGGGGGTCATATGATTTTAGGGGTTTTCTGTTTTCTTTTTATTATTGTCAGGTCTTTACCTTACACTGTTGTTGTGATATTTCTATATAAATAAAGTTGAATAGAAATTGAATGTATCTCTTGCCACATTCTTACTTTGATGGATGCATCTGAAAGCAATTTGGGGTTAGTATCTTGGATGAAGACTGGAGCAGCCAGGGATCAAACCATGAACCTTCCAATTAGTTCTCATTTTACGCATTCAGGAACATAAAGCTGTACCAAATGTGATATGAGGTTGGCCTTTGTGACAAGTGAGAAATGTTCCACCCTTTAATAGATGTATTTATGGAAATATTCACAAATTATTCACTCACTTCGGTATTCTGAGTCTATATTCTTTGTTAATGAAGGATACATTCCTTAAAAAGCATTTATTTTGGTTATCCTTTGTTTTGGGGAGAACATAACACAGAACTGCAACACTTTCTCTTTTTTCTTTTTTTAATCTGTAAAGAAATTTTCTGCTTTATGCCAGCAGCCTAAATGGAGCTTACTTGGATCAATAGATATCAAATAGAGAGTAAATTATCTGAATGGAATTTAATGGACCTCTTGTGTAGGTAAACAATACAGCCAGTAGTAAATTTCTCTGCATGAGGAGTTTGGAGACAGAGGGTTGGGTTGGTGGTTGGGAGCAGTGGGGTCAGGGGTTGTAGAGATGTGTTAACTATAGTGTGAGGAACTGTCAAACAGACTGGACAACAGTGGCTACAA
>NW_024582678.1:643152-644624 GCF_018398535.1 Haplochromis burtoni | reverse complement strand
TTTCTTTAGTAGAGGAGTTACCTCAGCATGTTTAAATCACAAGCTTGCCTCCATGAGCTATTAATAATAGACAGCAATGTAGAATCAGTGTTGGCGAGAGTCCCAGATAGGACAGAAGGAGGTAACATGTTCAAAGAGGGTTTCACCTCAGTGCTCTGAGTCGTAATTGATAAACGACTCAGGGCACTGAGGCCCATCTTCATAAAGGGAGGAACTTTTTAGACCTCAAGTCTATAATCTTTACTTACAGTGTGATTAAAAAATATGTTACAGTCTTGATCAGAAACTAATACAGTTGGTCAGTCAATGCTGATCACAACTGGTTCCTTATGCCCTGGTTCCTACCTTGAATATGGATATTTCTCCACAGTGAGTTGAAGACTTTCTTTAGTACACATCTCCAACTTCTCAAAGGTAGGGTTACTAACAAAATCATATAAACTGATCCAAACTAGGCTAATTTAAAAGCAATGTCCAAACTACAGAGTGTGATTAACGGATGGATTCTCCTGCTCAGTACCCTGGCAAAGAGTTTCTCTTAGTGTGACCCATGTAATTAGAGCACACTCTCTGGTCCCGCTTCTTAAAAATAGGAACCACCATCCCAGCCTGAAAGGCACTGCCCAAAATTTCCACCCAATGCTTCAGATACATGTTAACCAAGACAGGCCAACACAATCAAGATGCTTGAAGTGCTCAGGGCAAATCTTATCCACCTGAGGGGACCTGCTACTAAGGAGCTGTTAAAATGCCTCAGTGACCTCAGTCCTTGTGATGTTTCAAGTTGTGCCCTTGTCCACAGACCTTGCTTCCTCAATGTCATAGGAATTGAATTATTCCTTTGAATGCATAACTACATCCTCAGTCAGCGGCACCCTATCCCCACTATACACAGTGCTACTGGATCACTTATGGTTTGTCAGAATTGCTTCATGGCCAACTGAAAGGCTTAGTCCAAGGCTCCACTTGGCCTGCCCGTACCTATATTTTGCACAGACTAGCTCAGGCTTCTTCTTCATGCGAGAAGTGACATTCCATGTCCCAGGAGCTATTTCCAATGAGAGAGGACAAGTTTATCAGAGTTAAATTAGAAAAATTCTTAATCAAATGAAACATTGTAGCTTCCATGTACTAGAATATTGATTTTTTTTATTATTATTAATAGCCGATGGATGATGGACTGTTTTACAATATTCTGTTTGTTGGTTTTTTGCATGTGACTCTGTCGTGGGCAGTAAATAATTGTGGTATTTCTGTCATAAAATATGTATTATGTCATGAATGACACCATTTCTTTTAAAAGGGAAATTAAAGGGAAAGAGTGTTTAGCAATCTCCTGCTCACAGTTTGTGCGCTCATGAACTTTCCCGGGAGTTACCGTTTAATGTTCTGCTCAGTCATTTGGTAGAGCACATTTTGAGTCCCTATGTTTTTCTGAAACATGCACTGAAATTAACTTAAGCTGTTTCAGT
>NW_024582678.1:610120-642544 GCF_018398535.1 Haplochromis burtoni | reverse complement strand
GATTTCTACCACTTGGTTTTGATCTGTTATTGTCAAAAGATCCACTGGATGTCAATCTGCCTCATCTATTAGCTTCCTTACAGGAAGTTAAACAACAACAAAGGGACGCTAGAAATGTGTGGACTCTGGTCTTTTGTTTTTTTAGAAAGAAATAAAAACTCTCCTGATCATTTATTGGTATTTATATTATACGCTTATTTCTACTACATGAAATTAATATTAGAATGATTTCAGAAGTATGCTTAAAAAGCTTTATATTTTGGCCATCTAAAAACATGTTCAACCAAATAATTAAATTGTCATTTAGGTGCACAGGTAGCAATGCTGAGATGATCAACTTATAATGCTGAAGAAATTTGTAAAATCTGAAAATTTACTGTTCATCACATTTAATCCTATTTGATCTAATACTTGAAAAATATATGTTAAATGTCTAGAGAAAAATATGCAGATGTATTTCCATTGTGGGTAATTCTAGTGCCTGGCATATATTGGTGCACTGACATGTTACAAATTTATTAACACTGCATGGCATATCATTTTTGGTTTTTATTTTATCCTAACAAATAGATAGGATAGAATAAGGCCATGCAGTCTGATGTCTGTGGGATCATGCCTCTTTTGACTGTTAAACTGTAGAGCAAAGAGAAAGATATCCATACACTGCTGATGGCTGATTTGTGCCTAAAGTCGACATATAGCAGGTACTGATCTTTCTGACATGCTAGTACACATGTACAAGATACCAGCATGGTCAAGATATATCTGTCCATCCTTCCACTTATCAATGTTTGGATACATCTTTGACCTATGCACCAAATACAGCTAAGTTGTCTGTAAGGGAGATTATGACCTATTGAGCAAGAAACCAATATCTCTTAAAAGGATTTGATTGCAGTCAACCACAATTTGAAGCAAATCAACATGACAGCATCTAGAACTGACCAACCATCATCCTCCTCTAGACACATTGATACATCGCCAGACCCTCACAACCACTATCAAATGTGTGTTAGCACAAGTGCAGACATTTGCCATGTCGATGTGACAAACTGGAATGGTGCTAATTATGTCATAATTGTTTGTAAAGGTGTAAATCCCAGAAATACAATATGTTTCTTGACTTGAATGTACACCAACAGTGCTTTGAGAAATACCTCCCACAAATATAAGGATTCTAAAGCCCCAACACTTAATGTTTCAGGTGGTTCTCTTGAGCAAGGATTACAGCTTTTGCTGGGAGGTTTTAAGAGAGTCCAAGAATTTTATTTGATTTTCTCTTATCTGGTTATGTATTCGGAGTTTTAGCACTAACAGAATTTCAACAATTTAGTTGAGGCCTCTATTTTAAAATTGTAGGGCTGTTTAAATAAAAAATAAAATAAAGACTCTTGTTACTGTTGCCTCAACTGAGTAAGAAAAATACAAAGACATTTTTTTCATTGTTTCGTTTCGCCCTGACAGCTGTTCTTCTAATTTGGCGCTATTGAATTTATTAGCTATCTTATAGAAATGAAAACATAATTGGGCTCAAAGCACTTAAAAGCCACATTTATATAGTGCTTCACTATATGCACGGTAAGCATTTTATCTAACTCATAGCCACTGCGAGTTCCGTAGGTTTGTCGTTATTTCAACCTATAATATTAAAGGTTTGTTCTTCGACGGCTTCGGCGCTTTGCTTTTATGAGGAAAAAGCAAAGCTCGTGCATCATGTGATACAGCTTTCTGCTCGAGCTCTGACCCATATTTCAAATAGATTTGCCTTCGTTTCCGACAGCCTTCAAAACGCATTAATGTTCAGCATAGTCGGTGGAGATGCACGAATTAGGCCCGTTACAGCGGAGCTCCTCGGCCTAGAAAAGAACACGCACAAAATCGCTTCCTGCGACATTCTTTAAACTTTTTTCTTTCACTGTAGTTGGCTACAATTTGTCATGTGAGGCCTTTAAATGCAGTTTTGCACCTTTCGTTTCTGGTAGTATTAAAATATTAACTGAACACACACGGAAAATAGACCGTGGAATACAATAAGATGATGAAATAAGCGATACGTGTTAATTGTTAAACAACAGTAAATACTAAATATAAACCACTTTTTTCTTTTCCATTTTCTTGCTTAGGTGTTCTGTATATAAATGTGAACAGATCGAAACAGAGGCCTGGCATTTCACATGTAACTCTGTTACCGGCGGGGCGACTGATGATTAAAGCCACAGTTAAAAGACGATATGTTTCCTTCTTTATTTGGTGGTTAGCATAGTCGCATCACGACAAGAAGGTCCTGGGTTTGAATCCAGTCTGCAGCCTTTCTGTGTGGGGTTTGTTGTCCCCGTTTTGCGTGGGTCTCTCCGGGCTCTCCCTCCCACGGTTTAAACACATGTATGAGGGTATTTTAAATTGAAATTGGCCGTAGGTATTTTACTAGTGCTACAACAACAGATAGCTAATAATAATAATAATAACAATAATAATAATAATAATAATAATAATAATTATATATTGGATCGATCAATTTTTTTTAGCATTTATTAAACATGTATTAAGAGTTTGCTGCTCTTCAGTACAAAGCGCAGATAATCGGTGCAGGCTGACAGTGATAAACGAGCTGTTCGCTGCATTAATGTATTTATTTATTATTCCATATGTGCTTAATTTAATGATGTTGTCCTGCTAATAATTAGTGTTATCACACACACACACACATACACCCAGAGCAGCAGCCACGGTAGTCATATTGGAGTGAAAGCTGGAGCTTCCGCCTTGTTTCAGATTTTCTTGAAATCGCCCATCCATCATCTCTGCCGCCATCAGTCGAATAATACGAGACAACTGCAATTTCGTCTCGTATCGAGCCACAGATACGTGATCTGCTCCACGAACCGCTGCTGCGGCCTCAGCTGCTTTCTCCTTAGGCCCGCTGTTCAAGTAAAACACAAAGCTCTGCTCCGTGCTCGTTTTTGCTTTCCTCCGTAAAGTCTTTATTTACTTTTAGTGCAGATTTGTTGTCCGTGATTTGGTGCTACAAAATGATTTTAAACATTGTCAGGAATTCAACTCACAACCATCATCTCATATTCCCTCATCCAGATCCTTCCATCCAGGAGTCTAAAAACTGTGAGATGTCAAACAGAAGAAAGAAATGCAGAAACAAACAATCACAGAGTTTTCTTACAAAATCTTGCTTTGAGCTTGGCTACAAAACGTGTCAGTGAGAAGAGCTGCAGTCTAACGTCTAACAGATCACAAGCACGAATATGGACTGAAAGAGCCAAACAAAGAGCACAAATCTCTACAGCACAATCGAGTTCCCATCGTTTTAGAAACATATGGGTTTTTTCTCATCAAGGTGTGTGTGTGTGTGTGTGTGTGTGTGTGTGTGTGTGTGTGTGTGTGTGTGTGTGTGTGTGTGTGTGTGTGTGTGTGTGTGTGGTTTTCGTTGTAGTTTTTTTAAGAGGTGGTCAAAAGGTAGGGGTGTGTGTGTTGGGGAGGGTGGACAGGAAAAACAAAGAAGTCTGTCTTTGTAGAAAAATAAATAAATAATTTAAAATGAAACAGAGGATATGTTTGGTTCTTCCTCTCTATAGTCATTGCTCTTCTAAATTCCTGTGCAGACGCAAAGCTCCTCAGCTCACATCAAAAATCTGTGGGCTGAGTTGATGACACGTTTCCGTGGTGATCCTCCACAGGCGCACGCAGGACGTGGGAGTGGTACTGTCAGGTAGATGTACGGTCAGAAGTGTGACTTGTCAACTGATCTGTGCAGCCAGAAGGAGATCCCTGAGCCAACCATGAAGGCCTGGACACAAAGAAAGGAGATGAGTCCACAGCTGCTCTGACCCACTGACCCACAACATGTCCTGTCTATGAAAAAACACTTTAATGTAGATCTTGCTCTAAGACATGCCATAGAAACTGTCTCTTATCTGATCATATCCTAATAACATTTACATTTACAATGATAGACTACACAGCATTGGCGAGTAGACTTCATCACAGTAGATGTCTTCCTGAATGTGCTATAACTAAGTTTAAAGATATAATTCAATCTCTGTTATCATCTTCAATGCCCTGTACCAACGCAGAGCAGAGCAGCTACCTGAAAACTACTCCAACAGAGGTCGATTATCTTGTTGATAATTTTACCTCATCACTACGTATGACTCTGGATACTGTAGCTTCTGTGAAACAGAGAGCCTCAAATCAAAATTACTTGACTCCCTGGTATAATTTTCAAACATGCATCTTAAAGCAGATAACTCGTAAGCTGGAGAGGAAATGACATATCACAAATTTAGAAGATCATCATTTAGCCTGGAGAAATAGTTTGTTGCTTTATAAGAAAGCCCTCCGCAAAGCCAGAACATCTTACTATTCATCACTGATTGAAGAAAATAAGAACAACCCCAGGTTTCTCTTCAGCACTGTAGCCAGGCTGACAAAAAGTCAGAGCTCTGTTGAGCCAACCATCCCTTTAACATTAACTAGTAATGACTTCATGAACTTCTTCACAAATAAAATTTTTATCATTAGAGAAAAAATTACCAATAATCATCCCACAGATGTAATATTATCTACAGCTACTCTTAGTACCATTGATATTAGAAATATCCTGTCTCAGAGTGACGCTGAAGAACTAGTTCATGCATTTATTACTTCCAGGCTGGACTACTGTAATTCATTATTGTCAGGAAGTCCTAAAAACTCACTGAAAGCCTTCAGTTAATCCAAAATACTGCAGCAAGAGTGCTGACAGGGACTAGAAAGAGAGAGCAGATTTCTCCAGTATTGGCTTCCCTTCATTGGCTCCCAGAATTGCATTAAAATCCTGCTCCTCACATACAACGTCTTAAAAGATCAGGGCCCATCTTATTCTATTGACGTTGCTGTACCATATCACCCAATTAGAGCACTCAGACTGCAGGCTTATTTGTGGTTCCTAGAGTATTTAAAAGTAGAATGGGAGGCAGAGCCTTCAGTTTTCAGGCCCCTCTTCTATGGAACCAGCTTCTGGTTTGGATTCAGGTTTTTGAATATTCTTCGATTTTGTGTTTTTCATGGTTTAGTAATTTGTATTTCTTTCTTCTTTAGTTATTCTCTTTTTATATTTTGTGGTTTCTACTTCTTAGGTTTCGCTACTCCTCTGTGGTCCATGTATCATGTCAAGTTAATTATGTTCTGTTCCCCAGTTCCAGTGTCGCGTCTGTGTCTCAGCATGTTTCCTGTTTTATTATGATAGTCCCTCATCTTGTGTTTAGTGTGTTCAGTTTTGCTTCCTCCCTGTCCCATTGCTTCTGATAAGCCACAGCTGTGTTTCCCTCCTGTTTCCCATCCCCTCATTATCAGTGTGTATTTAGTCCTCTGTTCTCCTCTGTCTGTTGTTGGTCCATCTGCTTGTCTTCCCTCATGTTTCCCCAAGACCCAGGTTTCATTTTTCAGGTTCTTGTATTGTTTTTCTATGCATCTCGTGCTTTTGTGTTTAGCTTCTCCCAGTTTAGGTTTTGTTAGTTCTATTTCATTCTTCCCTCACTTTAGTTTGTTTGCGTAGACCTCAGCAGATGTGACACAGATACCACAACTTTTAAGATTAGGCTTAAAACACTCCTTTTTGCTAAAAAATATAATTAGGGCTGGATCAGGTGACCCTGAATCCTCCCTTAGTTATGCTACAATTCCCTGCTAGGCCCACATCCTCATTTTTGACAGCGTTTTTTTAGTAGATAAAGGTGAATGGCTTAAACATGAATTGAGCTGCCGTTTGGGGAAGGCCTCGGAGGGGACTGGTGGTGGCTCCTGGGCCTGGCAGATCCCCAATGAAGGCATCTCGCATGAGAAGCAGTAATAACTGTGATAATAATTACTAATAACAGTAATAATAACTATTCATACTGTGCGGCATGAAGGCCAAAGACCTCTGCAGTAACATCACTGGTAGGCATAGCGCAGATAAGCAGCCCATGGCCTCAATAAGGTTGTCGAGGATTCCATAGAGTGGAGCGGATGGGCTCAGAAAAATCGGGAAGAAATGGTGGGAGAGGAGATCAAAGAAAATTTCAGACAATGAAAGACCTTGATAGATGAATGAGGGGAACTCTCGATCGGGTAGCTAGACTCTGTACAGAAGCTCTGACAGTGACACATGCCGGGATTTTGAGACTTGTGGTAATGGCTTGACGGCTCGTGAGCTTGTCTTGGAGTAGAAGATGGAAAGGGGATGCCTGGTTGGTTAATTTACTTTGGATAAGGCAGCGATAACTACTGTGCCAATTTCTGAAACGAAGGTGACAGTAAGCAGTTTTGGAAGGGTTAACTCAACACTTGCTGGTGGGTGACTTTGCTGAATTTCACAGAGGTGGCGAGCAGCCGGAGTTACTTCATAACTGGATCTAGCGGAGAGAAAATGACTGGATGGATCAATGTAGCAGACCGGATTGTTGGCTGGCAAGAAAACTGCTAGAAAGTTTCCTGGGACGGCAGGTGTCAGCGGCGTTCGGTTACTCTGAAGCACCGCGTTGACGTTCAGAGTGTTTGGGTTTCTTGGATTGCCTAGAGGGAAAGCGATGAAGCAGAGCTGTGTAGTTCTTCATCTGATGTGGTGACGGACAAGAGGGCGGTTATAAGCAAATGGAAGGGTGAGTAAAATTACGGTACTCTTGTGAGATAAGTTGTATTAAAGATCTTCTCGAAAGAGCAAGAACGAAACGTGTTCTCACGAAAACGGGAACAAACAGCTTGTAGAACTTGGGGGTCATATATAATATAAGAACTGGAAGGGCCGTGGTTGGAGGTGTGGTCCTGCTCCGGAAATTCAGATCATTTTTCTCCAATAGGTGTAGGCTGCAGGTGAATTTCCATGATGAATTGAGTATTTCTTCTTCAGTCACCTTTCTCAGTATGTGTTTATACACCTCTCTGTCTTGAATCATTGCTTATTTCTGGCTCTCTTCCACAGCGTTGCTTTTGTTCTGTCCTGTCTTTTAGCATTCAAGAGAATTTTATTTTGAAAGGCCAAACCACTGATAGGCATCCTGTTCACACAGTAGTAGTCACAATAGTAGTAGTGAGATAGCCACACGATAGTGAATAATATATATCAAAGAAACTGTCATATTTTACAAGTGCCAGAAAAAAAAATGCTACTGATGCTTTTCAGCTTTTATTATGAAAGTCATTTACAGCCTCTGTGCGGTCGAAGGGTTTGGTGACAAAGGCAGTGCAGGTCTTTTTTCTTTTATGTTCTGTAACACAGCAGCTTCCATTTCCACAACACTTAATGACCTGACAAACTTAGTTTATCTTGCTCTCAATTGTCCTGAGGGATAGCAGCTACTTTTCTTTTCCAAGTCAGGTTTTACAAGTCTACTTGTGTTTTGTTTTACGTTTTTGCTTTTTAGTAAGACTGAAGTAAGGCCTTCAATCCTCAAGGAGCTACTGAGGATGGGCTTTGTCAGCTAGAGGAGTGAATTCATAAAATAAAGTAATGTGAAAAAAATGTTGTTGTTTTGCATATTTGTCATACATGTTTCAGATCATCAAACAAATTTTAATGTTACAGATAGATACTTAAGTAAATGCAAAATACAGTTTAAAAGAATTATTTCATTTATTAAGGGGAAAAAACAATTAAAACCCCCTTGTCACAAAGATTAACCAGCAATTTCTGGAAAGCTCAAGTTTCACTAGCTACACCAGGGTTGAGTACTGACAGACCCGTTGGATCCATAAATCATTTAAATAGAACCTGTCTGACAAAGTGAAGCAGGATAAAAGATCTCAAAAATCTTTTATGATCTAAAGAAACTGATGACACACAAAATCACCGACATCTATCAGTCTAAAAAGTGTTACAAAATAATTTCTACAGCTCTGGGATTCTAGCAAACCATGGTGAGAGCTATTATCCATAAATAGAAAATCTTGGAACAGTGGTGGACCTTTCCAGGGGTGGTCGGCTTACCAAAATGACTCCAAGACAGACTGACAAGTCTCCAAGAACTCACAAAAGCACCTATAACAATATCCAAAGACCTGCAGGTCCCACTTTTCATGATTAAACAATAAGAAAGTGACTGGGCTAAAATGGCATCTGTTGCGAGTTCCAAGGTAAAAACCACTGTTGACCAAACAGGACACAAAGGCTTGTCTCACATTTTCACATTGAGAACTTTTTGGAAGATTTGCATCCAATTACATCTGACATAAAACTAGCATACACCTCTCATAAAAAAAATCATAGCAACAGTCAAATGTGGTAGTGTAATGGTCTGGGATTACTTTGCTGCTTCAGGATTTGGATGACTTGGCCAATGATTTTCTGGTAGAGAGCAGAATTCATCAAAGATCAGTTTGTGCCCTAAAGCTCAAGCACACTTGGGTTATGCAACAGAACAATGATCTGAAACATTCAGGTGCGGCAACTATGCAAACAAATTAGAAATCAGGAAGAAATCAAATTCTGTTTCACAGATGTATGAGACAAAATATGAACTATATAAGTCCTAGAAGACCCAGAGGAAATACTGTGAGAAAGAACACCCACCTGTCTTCGGTATTTTTCTCTCAGACAAGATGATAATCTAAGGTACGAAAGAGGATTAGGGCCACTGGAAAAAAAGTGGGCATGTCTTTGAGTTCTTCTTTTCCAGAGTTCTGAGAAAAAAGTCAGAATTCTGACTTTAATCTCAGAATTCTGATGAAAAAATCAGATATCTGAGAAAAAAGTCAGGTTTCTAAGAAAAAAGTCAGAATCCTGACTTTTTTCTTAGAATTCTGGAAAAGAAGAAGAAAAAAAAAAAAGACGTGCCCACTTTTTTTTTTCCAGTGGCCCTAATCCTCTTTCGTACTAAAGAGTAAATGTGCAGGGAAATGTCACACATTAGAGAGGACTAATATGTTTCATGTAACACTGATGAACTGCTAGCTGTGAGAATGAATCCATATTTCTGAAGGAACTCGATTTTGTTTTTGTCGTTTGAAATCATTTTGAATTCAATCTGAATATATGCACTGCTTGGATTCCCCTGGTGGCTATGATGAAGTTTGTGATTAAATGGACAGTTGTGGCTCAGGAGGTTGAGGGGAACATGTGGAACAGCAATCCACATGTCAAAGTGTCATTTAGCAAGATACTGAAGTTATACCTGATACAGTCATCAGAATGTGTGTGTGCGTGTTTGTTGGTACGGTTGGAGTCTATTCCATTTAAGCCTACCACAATACTTGTGTTTATTTTTGATTATATTTTGTATTATAATTATTTAGCTGATTGGACTCTTGCATTATTTCACTTTGTTGCCTCAAGGTCCTTATAGCACAACGTGATTTGTGCTATATACATAAACTGAATTGATTTTTTTTCTACTAAAATTAGTCCCTTATTTTTTCATTTTTGCATTGCAATATTTTAATGAACTGAAGCTATTTTGTTTTGGGTTTATATATTTTGTCTGCTGTGACACAATACATCTAACTGACTAAACTATTGCCTGAGTAGCTTTAAACTAAACTGATTCTGTAAATTCAAACATTACCTCAAAGAGTGTTTCTGTTTTAATCCAACAAAAATTGCTATTAGTTTAAAACTGACATGTGCAGTACATAACATAGCATATGGTGGACCAATCAAAAAAAGAGTGCACAACAGAGGAGTATAAAATTGTGTAGATTCAGTCATCTGTTCTGTAATGGCTAAATGTTATGGTTCAGGCTTTATTGTGCGTGGAAAAACCCTCATATTACTCCAAACATAGCTCTCTTTCTTGATGCAGTCTGGAAGAGATTTACTGCCACTATCAGCATATGCACTCACCAGAGATCAGGAGAAACTAGACAGTCAGTGATCATTCACAGAGAAATAGTTACATTAAATACCTTACAAAATATACAGATAGCACTGATTCAGAGCGCTCAATGTTTCTATGTAGATGTATGTTTTAAAATAAGCCTTGTGAACTTCATTAACAGAGCCCTGGAATTATTAGACAGGGAAGAGAGGGCTGCACTGGCAAAAAAAAAAAATCACCCTGCTAAAAAAATGAGCAAATGCAGCTCCTATTTACATATAAAAAGCTCTATTAATCAAGGTAAGTGTCATTACAGCATGGCTCATTGAGCAGAGGAGAGTGGGTGTTAAATAAAATTCTCTGTGGTTGGTGCCTCCGGCAGGCGATATGTCTTGATTTGAGAACTGTCAGCAGAGGTGAGAAGCTGATAGAGGGTGGAGGGGGAGACAGAGGGGGAAGCATTACCCGATTCTTAATCAAATTGCAGCGGGAGAAGAGAATGAGGACAAAACTGGCGGGTTGGGGGTGGAGAAGGAGAGAGAAAGTGGTTGAAGTTAGATTTAAAATGGAGTGTGAATCTGTTTCCCCCACAATGACTTGTTTACTGATGTTTACTGAGAGAAAAAAAAGCTTTTTATTCTGAAAGATGGTCTGACTGACCCCACGGATGTTTAAAATCTGGACTGACTGAAATAATCATCTACAAAAATAATATAGTTTATATGTAAATAATTGTTTTAAAAAAAAGAAGAAAGGAGTCTGACAAGGCACCAATCCTAAAACCGTGTGCAATGCATGAACTTGAGCCAAAAAGATGTCATTTGTGAAACCATTAAGAAGATAATGACATTCTTTCTTATTTCAGTTTCATATCTATTTGTAAAAGAATAACTGAAAATCTCTAATTCCATAAGTTTGTGCTGAGATACCTAACGATGGCATTACCATGACAATTAAAAGACCTTGCTGTGTCTATGTTAGACTGTAAACAAATTGAAAGAGCAGAGTGGAAGACCAAGTAATAAGAGATAAGGAGAAGTGAGTTCAAGAGTTCAAAATTGCTTTTCTGGGATGAAACAAAATGAAAAGTGACAAAGACTTTACTTCTTACTTCACCCTGTTGTTCAGGCCAGCCTCAGTGGAGTGAATTTACATGTAGTGCCACTGCCCATCCATCCCCATATTCATACCCATGCTACCCATCGGCCCTGCAAATAAAGTAAATACACTGTTAAGAACCACCAACACAAAACAGAACAGTCCTGCACAGTATCACAGAAACCAATTGAATTTTTCAAAATATTCATAAAGGACTTTTAAGTACAGCATCAACCTTTCTTGAGTAAAAATACACAACATAACTACTTTTATATTTACTTGTTTAATGATAGGTTTCACTCATAAAGTGATGTGCTCTGAATCAAATGTTGCATTTATTATATATGCCTCTTCTTTGACTTTTGGTTCTTTTTTGCATTTTCAATGAAGACTATAGACATAGATAATATAGACATGTTCCTCTATGGTTGTTGCCACTTCCTAACATATAAAACCTGCTTTGTGTCACTTTATATCTTTATCCTGTCCTTCTTTTTGTATTATGTTCAGTATTACTTATATGTCTCTCTGTAAATGTATAAAAATACACTTATACGCATGCAGATGGACTTTCTTGACCTATGCACTGGCCTGACCCACATACTCTTATTTTCTGTCCACTGGGGCTGCATTTAACCATGCCCTCATTTTCATTGAGATAAGGACAAATAACAAGGTTTACTTTACTAGACCATAGAAACTCACGAGGACAAGATGAAACCTGTTACACTGATTTTGTCCGTCATGATTTATTTTTTTTTAAATAAATGTTTGAGCGATTACTCACCACCAGGTCGAAGATTCATGTGCTGCTGCCCATCAAGAACAAAGCCTCCCATTGGCTGGCCATCTGGACTGTAAGCTGTACCCTGACTTACTGTGAGAGAAGATGAGAAATAAGACTATTGGTTAACTTGAGGTTAAATCTTGACCCCAATTCATACTGAAGGAAAGGAACTATTAGCAGTATAGTGAACACTGAACCTGCTCTGTTCGACTGGTCAATCATAGGCTGGACTATTCTCCTCCTTGCATTGATAAACCTGGAAAACAAAGATCAGTAACAATGAAAATGCTTAAATATTTTTTATTAAGTTCAATATTCTTGACCCTTGAGAACAGATACATGATCCAAAAAAAGAAAAAAAAAACCCTGACGTGAAAGAATACTTTTTTCGACTTTTTTTTAGAAAATAAATTGCAGTTAGTTTCTTTCCCAGTGGTGCTAGTACACAGAGATTTCTGATAACTTTGCACAGAAATTAAGTGCATTCTCTGTAAAAACACATCCTCTAAAATGCCATCCCTCTTGTAATTATCAAAAATGAAGAAGACGAAGTGTTTTGTCACCTAAAGTCAGTATTTATGAACACTTTCACTGTAATTTGGAACCTTTCCGTGCATCTCCAGGGACCTGACCAAAAGCCTGTTTTTTCCTTATTAAAATAATTTGGGTCACTTTGAGAAAGTAACACAACCTACACATGTATTGATTTGGGTTCAGACCTGTAGCTGTGACATGACAGCGCTAACCACTGCACCACCCTGTGTCACCTGTTCATTCAGTAATGATAATACTTATTATAAGTATTAAAATTACCTGTATTTAACTCATAGGAATTACTTATGTGTTAAATATAGGTAATTTGGGCATTTTCAGCAGCAAAAGTCAGGTTTTATGTATATTCTGCACTGCACAAAGCAAAAATGTTGAACATGTGAAGATGCTTACTTATCTGGTTTTACACCGACTTACCAGTTGTTCACTTGAAGAATGGTGAGACCTGTGTCCTGTGCTAGCTGCTTTTTCTGTTCCTCTGATGGGTATGGGTGCTATTAGCAAAAAGGAAGATAGACTAATAGATAAGTGATGCACAAATTAACTCTGCAAACACAACCTGGTCCTGTTTTGGCACCCAAACATTTTACACTAAAGCATGTGGCTTTGTGCCACAGCATTTAGCATTAACCGGGTGGTATATAAAATTATTGGATGGTATACAATGGTAGCTTTTATTTGGGACCCAGTAAGGCCAGGCCACTCCCCAACCCTCCCTGTCTTGATTCAACCTCTTTTCCTCTGGCCCCAGTCCCTTTGCAAACTCTGTGTTTGAGTGTGTGTGAGACTCTGGGAGAAGGGTGGCAGATGGCAGACAGAGGTGACCTGTCTACTCAACAGGGTCGTGGGCCAGTCTCCATTCTGCTGTTGTCAGGCCATCTCCCGCAGTCATCGTTGAAGGATGAGCTTTAAACTACTTTTCAGGGAAAGTCAGTGCAAGCACACACACATGCTGATTTCCTTTTTTTTTTTGTATGTTTGTCACACTTAAATATTTTAGGTCATCAAACACAAACATACACAAAATATTAACAGGAAATCAGGAAGGGGGCAAACACTTTTTCACAGCACTGTATATTATTACATTTACATTCTCAGACGTCCACAAAGACACACTCATATACTTACAAGCTTAAACACAACCATATATGTTACAAATACACACACGAAAGCATTTGTACAGTAGGCCTCCAAATATCACGAGAGATGCACAGAGAGGAAGAAAGACACCAATTTAAATAACCAGAGGGGAAAATGCACAGTTAGCTTTGTGAAATCAAGTGTGTGATGGTGGATAGTCACACACTTGTAATAAAACACACACAGTCAATGTACTGAGGATGCTTTTTGCCCCCTCCTAGCTCTCAGCTGGCAGAAGAGTAGCATTTAAAATACTCTGAAAGAAGTAACATAATGTACTTTAGATAATGTTGTTTTGGATTCAATGTTAGATAACTTAACTCATTTTCTCAGCTTTTTTCCAGTACAAATGGCCACACTGAGAATGACTTTTTCGTGTTTGAAATTCACTCCAAGAAAGATGCTGTAAATGATTAGTAAACAGCAAACAGAATGTTTTTTATACAGCACCTTTCTACTCAGTACTCAAAGCCATTCACACATTTACACTCCGATGGAGCAACTTGGGGTTAGAAACCTCCCCAAGGATATTTGGGGAGGACTGAACCACCAACCTTCCTGCTCTACCTCCATGTAGCCCCATTCATGGGTGTTACATGCAAACAAGTGCTTAAATTCAAGGTGAGAGAACATCTTTTCAGCTGACACTTATGAACACTTATGAAAGTTTGCTCTACAAACTCTGACACCAATCTTTGAATGTAGAGAGATAAAGGTTTGCATGGAAACCAATAGATATCGTTCCGCTAATAAGCAGGTAACGGATAATCTACTGAATTAAGTCCTTGCACTGCTGCTTTTTATACAGCACTCTCGCAAAACCTTTAAGAGCTTTAAGAAGAGATAACAAAAGCAGGAGGGGACAGCTACTGATGGATAGAAACATCCCCACTGCCCCCACAGACATCTAACCACAGGCCTCACACTGTAATGTCTGACAAAACATAATCCCGCTCCTTTCACACCCTCAACAAGTGATGAATGCTTGAGCGCTTGGGTGTTGCAAAAGGCCTTTGAGGGGCCAAAGTCCCCTTGCACACTTTTCATAGACACATCCTGCCATGGCAAATACTTGTGCTTAACAAATTAGGCCTGAAAGGAGATGGGAACACAGAGGGGATAATTCAACTATCCTTGTCTTTATCTACAGAATCTAAAGGTGGGCTTTGGAAAGGAAGGGATTACTCCAAGTCCAGGACCTGTGTGGGCCTTTTACAAACTAAACAAGTGAGGGGTTACAGCACATCTAAGAGTATAAGAGGTAGAGAAGGTGAGGAGGCTGTGATCATTGGATAAAACGTGATGCTGTCCTTGTTGGATGTGCTCAACATCTCTACAGAGCTGAGCTTCTTTTGAATGAAAGGCTTCTGATGTTGATTTCTGAAGAAAATGCCTGGACTGCTATTTCAAAAAAGGGACCTTTAGTCACAAGTTCCTCTTTGCTCCGTTCTCTTGCAATGGAACAAAGACGAACATGGTTTCAAGATGCATTCGGAAAACACAGAAAAACAGTGAGGACTCATTTCAAACAACTTTTGCCTGATGACGCGGCCTTAGCTGGACGACATTACATTCTGTCCTCGTGCACATTGTAGGGTTTCTATTATAAAGAGGAGAAAATGTTGCAGTTGTATAAAAAGCCACAGCTAGATGTGGCTTGTCTGAATGAGGCTCTGTTCGCTTACTGTAAGGTGCTGGAATAGCCACGCTCTCATTATGTTTGTCGCCACTTTGGGGAAGATGCCTCGTTTCTTCTGTCTCTTCTTGTCTTGGTCATCCTCATCTCCCGTGCCTGGTGATGCCAAGCTGTTGTCAAGGCCGTCACCTGCAATCAGAAACAAAAGGAGTCATATTATCAGGAAGCTTTAACGTGGCCCGATCTCTCTATAGAGCCACGTTCTCCTTTATGGCACGGCAGTACAAATTTCTTTGTCTCACCTCTGCTTTACTTCCCGGCCACTGGATAATGAAGAGGAGTTTGTAGTGTAGGAGCTCAGTAAAACCAAGAGTTATTAATTCAATGTGAGCCACGGCTTTGACATGAGGTAATGACTGCAGGAGCTGTGCGGCTGACATGAGATAATGAATGTTCAAAATGCAGTCAGACTGTGTTCTATGTACTCTTATGTGTATGTGACCTCTGTTTGAAGCAGGACTGAAGTAAAAGTGGGGACAAACAAAAACAGAAAGCCAAGCTTGTAAATGAAGTATGAACCCAGTGTGTTTAAAGTCACAGAGATGTGTCCGTATGGGCGACTAAGGCAGAACGAGGGGGTGTGGGTGGATGGGTTGTTAGAGCGTGAATCCTTCACCTTGCAGTTCAGTATGACCATCCAACACACACACTCCCCCTCCCCCTTCCTTCATCAACAATACAAGTGTCAGGCTGTCTGCATCACAGCATCATTCCTGCTCTGGATCCTGCTATTAGCAGCATCTCTGTTTGATTTCAGCAGGAAGCTGGCGCGGGTCAAAGCAGGAGGCTTCCTTTAAGCTGAGATTTCCGCTCCCACAAGCTAACTCACTCCAACTTGCAACACAAGGGGCACTCTGGTCTCTCTCCTTCTCTGACATTAATTGTGCATCATGCGAGATGATTTACTTTTAACAGTGGTGGTTATTTTTCTTGCCCTCGGGGCAGAGAAGCCTTGAAAGCCTGCCTGGAGGGTATGTGAATAATGCATCTGAGAGACTCCTCCCCTGAGGCGAGACAGGAACCCTACTTTTCTTAAGAAATGCCCTAGTATGTCTTTTTGTTTTTAGAGATGCATCAATCAAATGTGCCTATATGAGCCATATTCATGCATAAATATTTCAGCTAATGAATATTGACACTAAAAAGCCCTGTTCCAGGGTCAGGCTCCAGGGGCTGTGGGAGTTTTACGGATGGTGTCCACCAGCTGTAAGTCACAGACAGGATAGCGTTCCTGCTGCTTCCGTCCCCTGCTGCTGTCTTCCTGTTTGTTTGTCCAGCTGCTGTCACTGCTAACTTCAACATGATGATAATTAACCAGCATAAAATTGTATTCTTACTTCAACTCTTTAGGAAAAAATGTAACACGAGCACATTCGATTCAGACTGACCTAATCATTCTAATTAACTACATACGCACCGACACTGACATATAGCGGCCAGACAAACTGAACCCAAAGAATATTCAAATCTCCACTAAAATGATAGCTGTGTAAGAAAGACAGAGAGAAAAGGTCTTGCTCAGCTTAATTGTATCAAAGGGAGGCACACTGTTCCCTCTCCACCCCTCATCCTCATCACTGGTCTGCTCCTCTCCTCTCCTCTCCTTTCTTCTGCTCCAGAGAGGGAAAAGCCGCAGGGCATATCCTCTGCTACACTAATCGCTTCTGACTGTTCTCCGGCAACTCAGCCAATCTAACCAGTGTGTGACAGTGCAGTCTCAAAGTCATATGCCCGTGCAAGTCTCCCATGCCCCTCTGCTCCCACCCTTTTTCATCTCTACTCCCCCTCCTTAGTTAAGTCTGCCTTCCAGTGTCTGCACGCGTGACACACGAGGGGGTACAAGGAGGGGGGAAGATACCGCAGGGATGACTGGAGTATTGCCCCGGGGTGAAGAAAAACACACACAAAAAATAGCATCCTGAGATATCAACACAAGTCTTCCTTTTTTTTTTTATACCCCCTCAGCTTACTCGATAGATAGATCTGGTTCTACTGACCGCTCTGAAAACCAAACAGTCAGACAGCCCTTTGGCTGCTCATCTGGTCTGGTACGTAAATGGTGTGACCCACAGTAAATGTGATATTTATTATATGTTTAAAGGAAAATAATAATTTTTAAAAAGCAGTGAAATGTTTTTAGAAAAAAAAACAAACCCAAAAATAACATCTAGATATTTAAATTGTTTTATATTAATCTCCCCACTGGATATGTTGGTAAGTGAGAAGCAGCTAGCAGAACTGATTGTCGCACCCCCCCAGCAGCATCACTGATGCAAAGCCAGCGTGGGCTACCTAATGAGCTCAGCAGGGCCCTGATTCATCATCACTGACACCCCAAGCTCCTCCCATTATTACACATGAGACAGAGCATAGAATGGAGCAGCCGGGAAGACTTCCAACACAGAAAGTGAACACATGACAGTTAGAAACTCTGATACGAGGAGCATATGTTTGACGGCAGGAAGCTTTCATGGTAGCAGCACCATGTGGCAGTGAGACCTATTTATTCTTTCTTTCAATATATATATATATATATATATATATATATGAATCCACTTATCCACTTTTTGAGTGATTGATGATATCATAGGTGAAAAATCATGTTTTTCACCTATGATTGAGGTACAGAGACAATTTAAGATAAGCAGGATTTACAGAGGATGTGTGTGCTTGCAGTAAATATAGTATAACTATAAATTATGCTCTCATCATCCGCTGTTTTACCTAAACAGGTTAGCAAAAATAAAAATAGCTTCTCCACAGCATTGAAAACTTCAAACTGCAAAATCCAGTGACAGACATACACTTTATTTCAGCCATTATAGGCTCAAAATCCGTTGTTAACAAATGTGCACACTGTTTGTGTCTGTGTGAACACGTGGCTCCTGACCAGTTCGAGCATAATTTCACGTGTGACCTCAAGCTAATTACAACAAAAATTTTGAATAACATTTTTGTAAGCAGTCTGTGCAAACTGAAGTAAAACATGCACACTTACAGGCAATAAAATACAAAAATGTGATCTTTTTTAAAATAAATAACTTGTAAGATAGATGCTAAAGGGAGGTGTCACTAACATATCAGCACCTCAAAAAGTACAACACATCCTGTCCCTCACATTCCACTTCTCAGCAAGAGTGAGGAGATTTTCTAGCTTCTCCCACTGCCTTTTGTTTTATTTGAATGGACACCTTCACCCCCTCCACACTCCTGGGAGAGCACGGTCCTTTTAGCTGTGGTCAACCCAAGCGGTTGAGCTATCAAACACAGCCTTCTCTGCATATCACACAGCTTACAAGGCAATGACCACAGAGTGGGAGATTACAGAGGAGAAGGCAGTTATGTAGGAGGCTACCAGTACCACCAAACCACTTCAGTATTCCCCAGTCACAGTGGATTTCTTTTTTCTGTGGGTTTCATCAGACCACAGAAGCTTGGCTAATGATGACGATACCATAATCACTTCCTGTTAGGAATGTTTTTAAATAAGTCTGCCAGTTTGTAGAGTCTCTTTCACCACGTGTGCTTCTGAACAAATGTCACTGTTGTTGAAACTATGTTTGATCTCATTTCTTCTGTAGTCAAACTGTGACTGATTTATATACTGATGTATATATGAACCAATAATCAATAATGAACAGCGGAGACTGATTGATGGACATCTTGGACAAAAACGTCAGCAAAGCCATCGTTAAAAACTCCCGTACAGAACAAGCTTATGATGACATAATATGAAATTTGCTGTCTAACAACATTCAGAAACTGTTGAATAATGAATAATGAATAAATAAGATTAAGTGGTGCTGATATTTCCCCAGTTGCTTCTTTCCAGACTGTACTGTATGTTTACTTTGCTTCAAAGCCCTTAATGAAGCATGTGGAATACCTGTGATCTTGGTTGAATGCTAAGAAATATTGATCCATCCATTCACACTCTCCTTTTCCCCTCTGCTACAGCTACAACTTCTGCACTGATGCCAAGTGCTGCTACCGAGCTTAAATAGTGCGTCTGGTGATTTGGTTAGGATCACTGACTCGAGAAAAGAAAACAGAACCACTAATGTTCGATGTATTTTACAAACCACACCCTTGTTTGTTTCAAATGTAAAACTACTGCAAAGAAAATGTTAATAATGAGGAGTTTTGGAGGCGATATAGGCAAAGACAGAAACTGGGGGATTAAAAATATGCACAACACTAAGTTCTACAGTGAGAAAATAGAAGCAAGATTTGTGTTGCCAAATACCAAATACTCACAACATTAATCATTCTTTATTGGACTGGACCGATTCCCATATAACTACAATATTATAACTCAGTGAAGATCATCCGCCTGCTCTGACTGAGTTTAGTATGATTTTGTTCCTTTAAGGTTGTGTGCTCTTCAGGTTAGAGAAGCAGGATCTTTTCTTTTCTTCCTTATACAGAAAACAGTCTGTCCTTTCATCTCTATGAAGGGGCATTCTGCACCCCCATCCACTATCCATTCTCTACCAGGTCAAAGGGCATGGACCTTGGGTTTTCCCTGCTGTTGTTTAAACAACAGCCAAAAGGAAAGAAACTATTCATAAGGCTATTTAGACTATGGACTTCCTCAGCTCACCTCCGCACCCAACTTCTGGATCATTAAAGTGTCAATTAAGATTTACCAAAACTGCTCTCTTACTGCATTTTAGTTGAAATGTAGAAGTGAAGATTGTAAACTGCTGTGTTTATAATCAAAGTAAGACTCTTATTCACTTTCCCATGTTCTTATAATCGAATCTAAGTTTCCCATTGTTCTCTTCGATGCTCTGCTCACTACTACCTGATGAGCAGAAGGTGGAAAGTCTCTTAAAAGTCATAAATAGCAAGTCATAAATCTGTTACAGCCTCCAAACAGAAACCACAGGCAGGACACAGAGTGACAAAAGATAGAGCGGGGCTAGACACAAGCACGGGGAGACAGAAGCAGGCAATAACAGCAGTGAACTCAGTTTTCTTTATCAACTACAACTGATGTGAGGGACAACCAGCATATGTGCTTACTAGAGCAATTCATAATGAACTAAAGAAAAAGATTACTAGAATACAGAGGTATCGATGTGAAATATTATTTCTTGAAAATGTATGCTTTAGAAAGTGTAAAGGATGAATAAAATATATTCTGTGTATGTTTGTTAAACAGAGAAAGCAGACCAAACCAGAACAAAACCATTATTGCCATTCTCACAAATCCTTAATAGTTATATTCTAAACAGGAACAATTTATGAGTCTGAATAATGTTTGAAAACTTACTGTGACAGAAATCAATTCGGGAAGAATTATTAAGTCATCATTTTGCTGATATAAAAATAGTCAGGCTTTGATTTCTTGGTTAAACTGGACATTAAAAAGACAAATTGCTAAGTGATATGCCTGCATACCTAAATACTGGTAGCCAAAAGGTCCACAGCCAGAGCGCGTGAGGATGCTTGTGGCCATATGACTTAATAGTCATATCCTTTTATATAGAAAACCGGGAGTAAATACACATATGTGTATTTGCTGTATGTGTTTTATAGCTTGGGCACTGTCTTAGAGCAGGCTTCCATGAACTTAAATCATCTGTTTTATCAATCAATGCAATTAAGCTAAAGTGATTAGATAAACCAAGAGTGTTGTCTTTCTTGAAATGCTCCCCCAGAATCACCAATCAGCTGGGCCCGGTGAGGTCACAACAAAGTCAAACCTTTGTTATGAAGGCCTGAAGGCGCTCTTACCAAGTTCGCTGGTGTTGTCTCCGCTCTGGGAAACGTGTCCCCCACTGGATGGTCCTGGAGTACCCACAGAGGGAGTGGAATGGGAATCATCCATGTCTCTCCAGGACGCTGGGTTCTGAGAGGTAGTGGACAGGTACAAGGAAATGAAGCAGGGAAGAAAGAGGAGGGTAAAGACAAAAGGAATGTCCAGTAAAGTCCAGTATGAGTTCCATTATGCAGTTAAGCGAAGGCACAAACACAAGTAATGTGACAATACCAGTTTGTCCATGAGGAAGGTTTGAGCAGAAAGTACAACAGCAACAGTTTAGTAACCCTGCAGCATGTGGATCCTGCCGTGTCCCGACTGTTTCTGTGACCAGAGTTGGGGAGAAACGTGCATTTATTGGGCTCACTGGCCTGCCACTCAGACTTTAGCCTAAACCCTCTTCACTCTCTGCGTCAGCTGTTTGGCAAATGGTGATCAGATGAAGGGCTCAGCAGATGACAAGAAGAAGCACTGGGACAATGGCACAGTATGAATAAGGCTCTCAATGCTGGAGCCTCTTTTCATACCCAGCCATGCAATAATTACAACTCCTTGGTACACACAGCTACTCAAAAGAGGTGACATGTGTTTTCATGTTCATCAAGCTAATGAAGAACATCTGGTAACAGGAACGGAGCCTAGTATATAGTGTTGTGTTCATTCACACAGGAAAAAACAGTCTTGTACAGTCTCTCTGTGTCTCACACTGTCCTGTCCTGCTACATCCATCATTTATACACTGACCAACTGCAGAGCACATGAGGCACTTATGAAAAAGTACACAGGCTTTGTCTTCTCCAACCCAGCACGTGCTCTAAATAAGTAATGGAATATTACAACACCATATTCACTTGTCAGTTGTGCAGTGGCAGCTAATAAACACGTCCTTCAGGTTCTTGGAACGTAAAACTGAGTTGAGGTCCATATATCGTTCAGAAGGATCGGTAAAATCAAAGTGCTTCCTCACACTTGAATATTGGAAACAGTTGCATTAAATATATATATTTAGAGACGTAACTTTTGGACTGGGGTTCGTTTTAAGATGACACAGCTGCATGCATTCATGAAACTGCAAACTACTGAATGAGTAGAAATTTCCTGTTTTCATTCAGATCATCTCATTTCATTTCATTGGACTTTAAATGTTCTCTCAGTTTAGCGGCGTCGTTGCTCATGCTGAAGGTTTGACATCACTGAAGCAGCGTCAACAGAACCATACACGACATCAAATATCTATTTCCCGGATGTCCTAATGTAAATCTTTTATGAACAAATAAATCATTTACCAAACAATAACTAAATAGACAAAATAATGCATATAGCATACAGACTGCTGACAAATGAGATTCCACATCAGTTTCAGTGCTCCTCTGCACTGATTCTCATTCAGAACTCTGGAAAGCGTGTCTCTTCCCTCACTCAGTGTTTAAATATGAGCACTGTTTAACAGTTTTCCTCAAAACATTTGAAAAGGTTAAGATTTAATTAAATTAGAATGAGATTCTGACACAAATGTACCCAGTAAAGCCAAAGAGAAAAGACACACTAAAGCTGATGTTGGACGACATGCTGTACCACAGTTTAACCATTATCCTCCTTGATTGTGATGAGCGTCATTTCTTGAGAGCTTCTGTACATTTACTGAAATTACTCATTTGAAAAAATTATACTTTTATTTTTCTATTTAAATAAATATTCATCAATTTCAGATTAATTTTTTTATTTGATCTGCAGCAACTATGAACTCCACAATGGAACATTAGTAAACCCAGGAATTCTACATTCTAATTCTACTCTTTACCAGTCCAATTTTTTTGTGTCAAAACTTCAGCCATCATCATTTTAAGATCCTCATGCTGTATGTAACTCTACATTAGTTCAAAATCGGACTTTCTTAGTAAATGAACAAAAATAGGAAGTCCTGTGTGAGGCACACAGCAGGGCTCCAGCCTGACACAGGCCCTGCGCTCTAACGTTTCTGTTCAAAGCTGCAGCCATAGCACTGGCACTGATCATCCTTTCTTTCAAGCATTTCCATAGAACAGGCTGCCTTAACAGCACCTGTTACGGGCTTCTTTCATTTCCTGTTTTTCATTATTTTTATGATCTATATATATATTTAAAGAGATCATAACAATAACGAGCAATGAGAGTATATATATATATATTAAATAACGACCAAAAAAAGGTTTCCACGCCGTGACTCACATGATCTGCGAGATTAGTGGAGGATCCTGAAAGGTCGTCAAAGTCCGACTTGCAGACGTCTCTCTCCTCTATGACCAGATCGATGGGCATCTTTCCTTTCAGGCAGCTGATGTAGCGGTGGCAGAAGTTATCACAGAGCTCATGGACCTGCCGAGGCCAAGCTCACATTTAGCAAACACCACGAGACTGAAATACTGGATTAAAAACCTGTTTTCACTGAGCCACGTGAGAATGAATCTTTACCTTTTCTAATTCCAGCAGATGAAACCGCAGGACTTGAATGGCTTGAATCATCTAAAAATCACAAACATTTTTTTGTTGACGCTTCCGTTGTGGTTGTTTTCTATAACCTCAAAATATTAGCACCCATCTAATAATAATAATAATAATAATAATAATAATAATAATAATAATAATTAATAACTCATAATCAGCTATGCGTTTGACGCGGGCGGACACTTCTGTAACGCCCTACTGCGCGTGGACAGCAGAGAATGAAAGGTGAGCTCACCAGGTTATCCAGCTCTGGGTTAGACGAGAACAGAGGTTTCTCTGCGCGGATCTGCAGATCAAAAGGAAACCGAGTGCGTGAGTAAATGCTGTGGACCTGATTCCATTTCCACTTTTCAGGAGTTCCCTCCATCACGGTGACACGCAGAGTGCCGTGTGCTGAGCGCAATGGTGACACTTGGTTTCTCGCTTGTGTGTTCTACCTGCTTTGCGAACACAGCGATGTCTTCGTTGAAGGAATCTGAGGAGCAGACGTCTCCTCCCGCCACACCGGGCTCTCGGGGCGTGCAGGTCGCCAGCTCGCACTTTTCGAACACCAGAGCCAGTAGAGGGAATAAAGGGTGGCTGCAACACACAGGAGCACAGGCCGCAGAGGCCTACACATGAAGCATCAAACCAGCGCTCGGCCCTGTCACGCATATTTATGTCTTCCTCCATAATGCCACTGAAATATCAAATATATTAATACACAGGGAGGATTTCATCCGTCCGCCGCCAACTACCTGTAGACACCCAAAAACGAGCTCAACACGAGCAACACGTACATTGACTGAATATATTTAATTTCCGAAATTTAGATGAAACTGTTCAGAGGCTGATCGCACACAAACAATAATACCTTACGCCTTTTTCTATAACACAAATCTGCACATTAATAATAATAATAATAATAATAATAATAATAATAATAATAATAATAATAATAATAATAATAATGTTTGTTGCTGTGTCCGCACCCGTAGATTTGGTCCTTGTCTCTCTTGAGTGCGTCGCTGACGGAGCTGCCCATGATGTTGTGCGGAGCGTGGGCTCCGTAGTGCTGTGTCGGGTGTGGGGGAGCCCCGTGACTCAGGTGGTGGAGCTGCGGTAGGGGCCGGGGTGCGTGCGGGTCTCCGTACATGGAGCCGGGGACTCCGTCCATCGCGCCTCCGTAATGAGTCAGCTCATCATACTGGAGTGAAAGTTTGAGTTCCGTCAGTGCACGAACATAAGAGGAAAATTTCAAAGTCGACATTGATGATTTCATGATGAAAAAAACATATTTGATATTTTTTGATAAGTATAGCAACTTCATGACGTTTTTCAAAGGTTCCTCAGGTTTCTTTCAAGGATGTAATGTGACTAGTGATTAAGTGGACTGTCATTGTGCAAACAATTGAAATAATGGTCGTTAGACGTACCCTTTGCGCCATGTCCGTGCGCAGTCACCACGCGTGTACACAGGAGCCTGGAGCGGATAACTAGTTAAGTTTTAAACTTTTGAATCCACGAAGGAACTGCAACCGTGTCCTTTTTTGTAGCATGGAGTCCGAAGTTAATGGGAGTAAGACGGCACACGTCCTCGCGCACACTGACACGTTCCCGTGGTGCCGCTTTGCCAGATCTGCGACTGTGATGCTGTTCCCAGCTTTGCTGTGCCTGTCGCGGGAATGCGCCGATCTCTGGTCTCACTGCGTCCCTATGCCCACGCCTCTGCGCGCCAACACGCTCACTGTCCGCAGGTCCACTCCGCTTTAGAACACGGCGCTGACGGACCCGCCCCCAGCCTTCTGCGAAATCTGCGAGGATTTAAACGTTTTTATAGGGTCACTGATTTCGAAATAAAACGCCACGAAATACATTCATTCATTCATCGCCTTAGGAGCAGGAGAAAGGACTGGACAAAACTGCTCAAGTCTAAGAGAGATCATCTTATTCTTCTTATTCATCTTCTACATCAGTTAAGTCTTCAAATTAAACAAGAAATGAAAAAGAATGTTACTTACTGCCACTGGACAACATACCCCAACCCTCCAGCTACTGCATTTTTTTACAATATCCCTAAGATGGAACTTCCTTTTACACGGAACTGTATTTTGTTTTTGTTTTTTATTAAACGTGTCAGAGTCAAATAAATTCAGTGCTGCTCACGATATCAAACAAGGAAAGTAGTTCTAAGTGTACATCTGGTTCTATGTACACTACGACGGTTCTATGGGAAATCATTTGAGGGCCACACACATGGACCGCACTTGATAATTTTCAATTTCGAAATCAGTTGCAGCATATATAGCCACAAAATTTAGTTTCCGTGCTTTTATTTTGAAGACCAAGCACCTAAACCGTTAAGCGAGAGGAAGCTGAGCCGGTGACACGCCACCAGCTTCAAGGTTTGTTTTGCATCGGATGAAACGATCAGTGAGGCAGAAGAGCCGTCAAAATAGAAGAGAGAGATGAGAGCAAGATAGTCCCAGAGATGGGAAATTCACATTGTTGTAGCAGCAAAGTAGACAAGGCAGAATAAATAAATAAATAAATAAATAAATGCAGTACACTTAAGAACCATACTATGCAAAGATAGTATGGTAGAAGAAATATAACTTCAAGTATATGTACACACGCACGGGTGTGTGTGTGTGTGTGTGTGTGTTGTGTGTGTGTGTGTGTGTGTGTGTGTGTGTGTGTAAGTTTCAATACTATTTCATATTGATTTTCTATTCTCTTTTTTACCTTTTTGGTGTGCAAGTCAGAAGTCAAAGGTCAATCTGTTGAGTTGACAGAATAAGAGTCTTACTGAACAACACTGCAACAGTTTAAGTGCTGAACACATTACTGCCTTGCGTTAAAATATTAATTACCTTTATTATATGTGTGATTTTACTATACAAGCAAATTTCCAGAGATTAGTCCACATTGGTTTCCCATCACATGGTGGTGGTCAGAGGGCCCGGTGGCGCCTATGTCCGGCAGCCTCGCCTCTGTCAGTGCGCCCCAGGGCAGCTGTGGCTACAATGTAGCTTGCTATCGCCAATGTGTGAATGTGTGTGTGAATGGGTGAATGACTGAATGTAGTGTAAAGCGCTTTGGGGTCCTTAAGGACCAGAAAAGCGCTATACAAATGCAGGCCATTTACCATTTACCATACCACATAGTCCCTTAAACTGGCAGTTGCCTACAGACATCTGTGTCAGACACAATATGTTTGAAGGTTGCCTGTGTGGTACCTGCACAAGTCGGTAAATAGTGTTTCTTTTATAGTCTGACCACACAAAGCACTTTATATAACACGCCTCATTCACTCATTCATACAACCACTTTTTAGCTAATGCATAAGTAGTTTCTGTCTAACTTTCACACTCTGATTGATGCTTCAGAGGTGTTAGCATGGTTTAGTATAGTTGGGGTTAGCATCTTGCTAACTATATTTGGCATACAGACCAGAGCAGGCAGGGATCAAACCATCAAACTTCTGAATAGTAGATGACGTGCTCTACCTGCACCCCTAAGTGATGCTGTTAGATGCTTTGACTGAGTTATTAAATGTTGCTGGGTCAGACAGAGATGAGTTAGAAATGATAGAGCCAGCAGACATGGTAAGGCACAAATAAAAAGCAGAATAAAGAACAGGTTGTGGCTGTGCTGAGTGCTGTCTTTCAGGATCAAAGGACCTCTGTACAGACACCTCACCATCAGGGATACATGCCACTGTTGACAGACATGAATTCCTTCCTTTACATGGAACTACTGTTTGTATGCTCTATTCTAAAACCTCCAAAGGTTTATTTCATTGGTAACTCTTTCTGTCACCAGGACTGTGATCAGAATTCAAGCATGAGCTTACAGCCTTGACATCATTACATGACATCATATATTCACCGTGTAGAAAAGCACTATATAAGAACCAGTCCATTTGCCTTTACGAAAGAACCCCAAAAATGAGTCCACACTATAAAAATGATGGCAGATTTGACTCAGGATCCTCACTGTGCCCCTACTTTAAAGTGGATTGAAAGGATGGTTGTTGATTGTAGAGAAAGAACACACAAGCAAACAGATAAGATATAGACTTAGTGAAATATTTTGCTCTCACACTTGATAAAAATGTATAGAAATATGTATAATAAACTCTAAATCAGTATATTAATTATTAAACCATGAAACGTATCCACATTTTCAGTTAGCAATCACCTTTAATCACATTCGTGTGATTAAGTGTTTGCTTAAAAAGTGAAATATTTTCAGCACATTGCTCAGAAATATCTCACACATTTTCTTTTGATATGTCCTGTCTGTAAATTATTAAAGGCATATATTTGAATTATAAATACACTAACTATAAGAAAACAGGCAAAACATGCACCATGCCTGAGGCTACGTCTCTTCATTGCATATAATTTCCATGTAGTCACTCTCTGTTTTCTCCGCTCCGTGCTTTCTCCTCCTTTGTGTTTACCTCCCCCTTCCTCCCTTCAGCTACACACACCCTCCCACCACCCTGGCCAGCCAATATGGTCTGAATAGAGGCTGATTCAGGGTGTCAGGCCCTGTCTTAAATGTAATAAATTAGCACTGAGCTGGGGAAAGGTGCATCCTTCCCAACACATCACCAGAGAAGGAGCGTGTGCACCACCATCCTTGACCTCGTCTTCTAACCCCCACTTTTTACACACACACACACACACACACACACACACACACACACACACACACTACAACCTCCAATTCCCCCTCCATCATCAGCTAGTCCTGGTCTGGTTGGCTCTGTCAGCCATCATCCAGTGCTCCAGTGAGAATCATTAGCATTGTCATAACTGGCTGGGAAAGGAGGCCAGCAGAGACCTGGTTGAAGGGGTAGTGGGGGATATCTGTGTTTGTGAGAGTGAAAGAGTGGGTGGTAGTATGCAACTATTCATAGCTATGTGTTTGCATACAGACACTGTAGGTTTATGAACAAATGTTCATCTTTTTCGTATGTGGCTATTTCATGAGTGCGAATGTCTGTGAGGGCTGGTGCGTCTGTTTGCCTGCACGTGTGTGTGTGTGTGTGCGATGAAGTTGTGTTGTCGTGTGCTTGGGTGTGTCGCAGAGAGAACAAGGGAGAGCTTAGCACGCACAGAGCCAGAACTGGTGCTGTGCGATGCAGAAGCATAGAGTAGTGATAGAATTAATAGAATGTATTAGTTGACAACTCGAGCGATATGTGAGGTCCTCAGTGGAGACATACAATAACTAACCACAGGTGTCCGTAGTATGAAATGATAGGTGCAGATAAGGTGTGATAATTGAAGTGACGAGGACACAATTTCTAAATTGGTACAGTTTACACTTATTATCTAGAGGCACACAACTAAAATCACACGGCAACAGTGCCTCAACGGTGCGTTTCTATTGTACGCAGGTAGCGGCCCACTACAATAATACATTACCAGGAGATAAAATGACGGATGAACCATGCAGACATCGCATATTGTAGCCCTACACCCACATAATAATACATACAGAGAAAAACCCAACAATCATATGACCCCCTATGAGCAAGCACTTTGGCGACAGTGGGAAGGAAAAACTCCCTTTTAACAGGAAGAAACCTCCAGCAGAACCAGGCTCAGGGAGGGGCGGCCATCTGCTGCGACCGGTTGGGGTGAGAGAAGGAAGACAGGATAAAAGACATGCTGTGGAAGAGAGACAGAGATTAACAACAAGTATGATTCAATGCAGTGAGGTCTGTTAACTCATAGTGAGTGAAGAAGAAGTACTCAGTGTATCATGGGAATCCCCCAGCAGCCTATACCTATTGCAGCATAACTAAGGGAGGATTCAGGGGCACCTGATCCAGCCCTAACTATATGCTTTAGCAAAAAGGAAAGTTTGAAGCCTAATCTTAAAAGTAGAGATAGTGTCTGTCTCCTGAATCCAAACTGGAAGCTGGTTCCACAGAAGAGGGGCCTGAAAACTGAAGGCTCTGCCTCCCATTCTATTTTTAAATACTCTAGGAACAACAAGTAAGCCTGCAGAGCAAGAGTGAAGTGCTCTAATGGGGTGATATGGTACTATCAGGTCATTAGGATAAGATTGGACCAGATTATTGAAGACCTTGTAAGTGAGGATTTTGAATTCAATTCTGGATTTAACAGGGAGCCAATGAAGGGACGCCGGTATAGGAGAAATATACTCTCTCTTCCTAGTCCATGTCAGTACTCTTGCTGTAGCATTTTGGATTAACTGAAGGCTTTCAGGGAGTTTTTTAGGACATCCTGATAATAATGGATTGCAGTCGTCCAGCCTGGAAGTACCAAATGCATCAACTAGTTTGTCAGTCACTCTAAAACAGGAAATAATTACTAAAGTTAACTCAGAAAGATCAATTGGAGAAAGAGACTCTAAATGAATATCAATGGTACTGAAAGGAGTTGTAGATAATGTTACATCTGTGAGATGATTATGATTAATTTTTTCTCTAATAGTTAAAATTTCATCTGTGTAGAAGTTCATGAAGTCAATAGCGCTTTGCTAATTATTTGAGCTGTATAATGCAAACAGAATTGGTCCTAGCACTGAACCCTGTGGAACTCCATAATTAACCTCAGTGTGGGAAGAGGACCCAACATTTACATGAACAAACTGGAGTCTATTAGAAAGATATGATATAAAGCACTGCAGTGCAGTACCTGTAATACCTACAGCATGTTCTAATCGCTCTAATAGGATATTATGGTCAACAGTATCAAATGCTGCACTGAGGTCTAGCAGGACAAGCACAGAGATGAGTTCACTATCAGAGGCCATAAAAAGATCATTTGTAACCTTCACTAAAGCTGTTTCTGTGCTGTGATGAGCTCTGACACCTGACTGAAACACTTCCAATAAGCCATTCCTCTGCAAATGATCAGTTAGCTGTTTGAAAACTACTCTTTCAAGAATTTTTTTAATGAATGGAAGGTTAGAGATTGGCCTATAATTAGCTAAGACTGCTGGGTCTACAGATGGCTTTTTAAGTAACAGTTTTACTACTGCCAGCTTGAAGGCCTGTGGTACATAGCCGATAAATAGAGAGAGGCTGATCATATTTTAGATTAAAACGTTAATATTAATGTAATAAATGTAAATATTAATCAGTTACACCGGATATCTGTAATGTACATTCCAAGCCTATGTAAAAGCCCAATTTTATTTGTTGTTATTTATGTATTCTTTCATGGTTACAGCCAGTAGTTTTTATATTTCTTCAACAACATGTACTAAAAAAACACTTGCATGGAGTATTTACAAGAAGACATGTTCAGCAAACAGAATAACCTAAATAATTCACAATTGAAGAGTGTTTAAAAAAAGAGTTTTGCCCACAGTGTTTTAACCTACAAAGGTCTCACATGTCCCTGACAGTTCTCCATGGTCCATCTGTGCACTCTGTCATCCTGATACAGTTTGATAACCACTGGTTAAATGTACCATCACCTGCAGTACATGTGTATTTCTCTCACACAGTCACAGTCAGTGATCACTGATTCGTTGATACCTTTGAAGAAAGGTAGTCCTCTTCATTTCCATAATCCATAAATCAAACTGTACTTCTTATAAATCTGTCACTGCAGCCTGCGTATGCCATTAATCTTTCTGATAATCAATCCTCTGCATGCTATTAGTTATTAGACTACATTCTGTTCATGAGTTAGAAAAAAAAACACGTAACATATGTGAATAGTTAGCATGTCTATTTCTCCTTTGTTTTTTTAAGTGATTAGTAATTCAATATTAGTACAGGTTGCACAGCCATTTTCTCTGCACTTTTGTATTTAGCCAGTAAAAGACAAGTCATATTTCTATTAATATAGTTTAATAAAAATATATGCTCTAAGCCAGGGGTTTCAACCCTAAATGAGCTGTGGGTGTGCTGGCACTGTCATCTCATTGGAGGGCCACCTTGGTGTTCAAGTAGCATAGCATAGCATAGCATCTTTATTTATAATGCACTTTACAACCAACAATGTTGACCAAAGTGCTACAAATATAAAACAGAGAGAAAACAGTTTAAATTACATATAAAATATCTTAAAATTAAAAATAATATAATTAATAAGAAACATATTAAGAGACATCAACAAGTCCTGCTGTGCTAAAAGCCAAGGTAAATAAATATGTTTTAAGACGTGATTTAAAAACAGATAAGGAAGGTGCCTGTCTAACATGTAAAGGCAACTCATTCCACAATTTTGGTGCTGCCACAGCAAACGCCCGATCCCCTCTGAGCTTACGATTAGTCCTGGGCACGCTCAGGAGGAGCTGGTCTGCCGACCTGAGGGACCGGGAAGGTATGTATGGATGAAGAAGCTCAGAGAGGTACAGAGGGGCAGCATTGGACAAACATTTAAAAACAAATAAAAGCAGCTTAAAATGGATCCTAAAATGCACGGGCAGCCAATGAAGTGAATATAAAACTGGGGTGATATGCTCGTATCTACGAGTGCCAGTTAAAAGGCGTGCAGCAGCATTCTGGACTAGCTGCAGTCGAAAAACAGAAGATCGACTCACCCCAAAATAAAGAGAATAAACCCCACAAATATTTCCTAAAATGTAGTGAATATAGTGTTTTGTTTTGTTTTTTATTATTATTTTAAATATTGTATAACAAGACAAAACTGCAAATGTAAACTCAAATTATTTTTCTCTCCCTCGTAACTAACTGAAGCCTTTCATTGAACTATAATAAACACATTGGTCCTCTCTTTCTGGCCAGACACATAGCAGTACTTCTGCTATTATTTTGTTCGTATTCAACAAAATCAAAATGCAGACAGAAGTGTACACATTAGTTTTTGACTCTCTCACTGAAATAACACAGCCAATCCCTCAGGATGTTTGTACTCTCTGCTCATATTGCCTTCATATTAAATCAGTTTGGGCTTTTTAAAGAACTTATTTAAATACTGCACTCGACAACAAACAGATCGTCCCTAACAAAAAAAGGAACATCAAGGGCCAGATTGCATTAGATTTCTTTCTGTAGGGTGACATGGGCTGGAAGTGGCCCCAGGGCCGTGAGTTTGAGGCCCCTGCTCTAAGCATTGTAGCTCGTATTGATTACGTTTTTATATTCACTATCATTTGAGTTCTTCCCCACTACACG
>NW_024582678.1:608318-610056 GCF_018398535.1 Haplochromis burtoni | reverse complement strand
AACAATAACAACAAGCAAATAGGTAGATACTATTTTATTTGAAAATGAATCAGGTAAGCAGAGGGGCAGGTAGGTGTTTCTGGAGAGTATTCAATGACAGATTACCGGCTTAGGTGGAGCAGAAGTGACCAGCATCCAGGTTGGAAGAGTTATGGCGAGGTGGAGTGAGTATTTCCGTTAAACAACTGAGAAGACAAGAGAACAAGGTAAGATACAAGCACTATGATGAACACAGGATACGAGAAGCCACGAACTAACATAGGATTAGTTGTGAGCGCTGGTCTTAAGTAATGCTGGTCTAATCAGCTCCAGGTGGGAGCCCTGGGAGGAGTGATGATGACTCCACCCAGAGGAGGGGCGCCAGGCACTATTGAGAAACACTGACTCACCCAGACCACGACAAACTGTCTCTATCAATGTGGTGTGTGTATGTGGCGTGTGTAGGGTGTGAAGGAAGATGTCATAGAAGAGGGATAGTAGTATAGCAAAGACAGTGCCTTAAAAATAAAAATAAAGCATGCAAGAAAATGAATCAAGCCAATTTTACAACAGATCAATCACATCAGAGTGTTTGTCATTTTTAAATAATTCCATATGTTGTTGTTTTTTGTCAAATGACATGTAATATGAGCGACTGGCTTGCTTGGCAGGTCCAGTGTGGAGTGACTGACATACTGTTTAGTTGAGACAGATTATGAGGGTCGTTCCCCAGTGAACACAGGTGCTCCAGGCACTACATTCACACCACAGCTTTGTTGTTTCTTTGTTTAACTATATTTCTAGAATCTAAGTGAATTCTGATATCTAATTTTATTTTTGTGTACATCAAGTTTTCAATGTACAATATTAATGCCTTAGTTCCACATTGAGCATCCAAACTGTATGTTTTATTTTGAATGTTTATTGGTTCTTTGCTAGCCTAGATTATGAGCACTGATTCCATCAGTTGAATTTTTGATAAATCCTGTTAAGGAAGTTAAACAACATGGTGAGGTTATTATTGAGAGCTCCAGTCTTAGCCTGTGATTAGACCCACAACAAACCTGTATCTGTGTTCTCCAATAATTCCTGTCCTGTCATTGTGGAGTGGTACACCAAGATGACAGACCAGACCAGAGCCCCCTCCTTTTTCTGTGCATTTCTATACGTGCATGTAGTCATCCATGTGTGTGGCAGCATGAGAATAAGATAGCTAGACTGGTGTGCATGTATGTGTACTCTACCCCAGTATAGGCGGCAGTATTAATGAGCCCAGATTTCATTTCCGATGAGCGATTATTTGACTGTTCATTTGGCTAAGATTTATGATGAGGCCCTATATCTGTAGCCTGCAGCACTGCACAAGTCTTTAATAATGGGGAATGAACACATTAATCACCCTGTAGCAGTCAGCTACAGAAAGCAAGGGAGCACCATCCAATCTGCATCACTGGATGAGAGAGACTATCACCTCATATTCATTTAAAAACCTTATCTAGTACATGGAGGTAAGGAAAAATGACCTGTCTAACTGAATATGATTTAACATCATAAAACTGAGAGTCATACACACACTAGTTATCCTGTTGTGATGAAAGACACAGACCAACATTGGGCTGTCTGCCCAATGTTGAGGATGCACAAACAGAATCACCATAACAAACCCACAGGGTTTATCTAGGGTGGAGCATTGCCACTATTCGCAAAACCTCATGAGTCTCAGGGCTATATACATATAACCTTATATATATATATATAT
>NW_024582678.1:602939-607353 GCF_018398535.1 Haplochromis burtoni | reverse complement strand
CCGAGCCGGGGCTCGAACCGGCAACCTTCCAGTTAAATGACGAACTGCCAACTCTTTGAGCCACGATCGCCTCACTTCATAGACGCCTCACTGTCACTTACCGGAACTTCAACATTATGCAATTCATACTGTACATAAATGCCACTTGTTTTGCACAACAGCCAACTGCTGACCTCTGTATATTTTATTTTTAATTAATTTTATATATATGTATACACACACACACACACACGTATATATACATATTTAGTATATATATTTAGTAATGCACATACACTCTTATATTTGTACATGTATTTATTCTTATAATTCTCAGATTTACCCATTCTTATATTTGCTTGTTCTTGTGTTATTGTATTTTGCACACCTCTGTTGTAACACTTCTTGGACATGTTGCAGTATGCACAACTCAGCTGCTAGAATTCTTACCTACACTAAGTCCTGATAAGTCACGCACTCCCTTATGCACTTCCAGTGAATCCTAATCAATTCCCAGATATCCTGTAAAATTAGTCTCTTCACTTACAAATCCCTAGATGTTCTTACTCCCCAGTGTTTATCTGATCTTCTCCTACACCGTCCCAGATTCTGCCTTTCACAGACAAAGGCTTAGTCTCCATTTCTCACACCAGGCTGTGGTCTTACAAAGACAGAGCCTTCAGTGGTGCTACGCCTACTCTTTGGAATCAGCTCCACTATGGGAACTGCAGTGACTGGTCTCTGAACATTTTCACCTATTCACTGAGGCCCATTTATTTGACTTTTGTGTGTAAAACAACTGTGAGTTTCCTGAAAGACTGTATATAAATAAAGAAATATATAGTGGCATTTAAAAAGTTGTTTAAAAATATAAATTGAATGTTATGGTGATATGATGTAGTAATGATTTTTTTGTCTAAATTTTTAAAAGTAACAAAGCAAAATCACAATCAGAATACTTTATTAATCCTAGAAGAAATTATGTGGTTACAGTTGCCCCAAGACAGTAAGAACAGAATAACTATTAGATAAAAATAGCAATAAAGTGTTTAAATAATTTTAAAATATGAGGACGTTTCAAGTGTCCTAAGCAAAAGGAAATTTGAAAGAAAAATATATTTTTGACTGGTCAATCATACAAAAACAAGGGCAATAAATGTCATGGTTTCAAAGAAACATACTTAAAAACTCATAATTGTTCTTCAGCCTTTGGCACAGAGCTGGGCATAAATTCAGAGCTGTCACATCTTGAAATCTGCCTTAGATTTACATGCAAATTTAGATAAAATCTGTATCTAAATTGATGGACTATCTGAAGCATCTACCACATTGATAGGATACACCCCCTCGTGGCTCAGCATGTAATTAACATTTCCGTTTACATAGAGCAATATCCCCATCTACTGGATGTATGGCAATTACACTACACTACTGAGAAACAAACGTGTGACCAGGACTAACTATGCTGGTCACATAGATCTCCACTGCTTGGTTTTATGATACAGAGATGGATCAGGTGACAATGAAAAAATAAAAGTTCTTAATATTATTCATAACAATTTGGAAATTAATCATGAACACAGCCTTAGCTTAACTCATCTGACATTTCTGCACAACTCTGCAGACATTGAAAGCATGCTGTTTAAAGTAAACATTGTGGCCAAAACCCTTTTACATGCAAAATCTATTTTTACAGCAAATGAATAGAAAGAAACCACCGGAAAATTCTCATCAGTCTCTGAGATGCCCTTGGCCATAAATTAAGTCTATTTGTCCCCCATCATTAACTTGACACTGTTGTTGCTATTGCTACTGGGTAATTCAACCCAGAATTTGGGTTGAATTTGCAGTAACTTACAAACTCATGAATTCAAAAAGTTCATAATGGTGCCAACGGTCTTGTAGTTTCTGTTATGACAGTTTGTCTAATAATAAATCTGCAGTGGCAGCGAGGAAGGAAAAAAACATCAAATAACTCTTTGCACCAATTATTACCTGAGGACAAACAGAACTACTTATATTCAGTTGTGTAATAACTTTCATTTTGCAGAACTTTAAATTTGGAAACAAAATTATCAGAAAATGGCAGCTTCATAACTAAGTTCAAAACTTCAAATTGCAGCAATAGCTGAAAAAGTGTAACATGACTTTGACAAACTAACCAAATGAAAAGTCTTGAGACAACCATCTATAGACAGTATAGAACAGACCTAGGGATTGTATGGCTCTAAGGCTACATTTGGTCCTTTGGTTATCCCTGACCACCCACATGAGGGCAATATGAAATTTGGATTCAAACATATAGAAGAATACAAGTATACATCAAGCCATCTGTCATATTTAAGCCATTAGACACCGTTTCATAAACTCCCCATCAGATAACAGCTCACTAGTTTTGTGATTTTGTGAGAAATCACAATATAAATTTGTTTCTTTTGTTTGGAAGCTAAATGTTATTTGTTTTAATATTTATAGACATATTTACGTGTCCTAGCGAATGTAGCTTTACCGCAAATGCATTGAAACCTGAGTTTTCTCCATAAGTTTGTTTTTTAGTTCCCTTGATCGTATACTCATAGGGGTCTTCTCAATCGCTCTTTGTCTGGTCTCTTAATTTGCCATGGGAGACCCAATCAGGGGGCAAAACCCCTTGGACAACAGAGTCTCTGGGATACCTGGGACACATAAACCCCTCCACCAGGATAAGGCAGCGATTTGTGGAGAGGCTATTTATTCTATTTATTTCTATTTCTATTTCAACACAGAAAACCCTAATTTTCTCCTCAGTGGCTTAGTCTGTGCAGGCCCCATATTAGCTTTACACCAAGAGGCCCACGTCATGGTTTTCTGTTGGCAACCCACAGGGGGCTTGTCCATAGAACACCCATATATGGACCCCAAAAAATCCTGTTGGCTTGTGTTGGCAAATCCATTTGGGGTCCACATGGGATAAATGTGAGATTACCCTCCCCACAGCCCCAAAGTTCACCCACATCACCTAGTGTTCTCCTGCACTGACAAATTGGCTGGCCAGTTATTTTTATTTTTATTTATTTATTTATTTTATTGAGCATCAACAATGTAGTACAAAGACATACATATAGCAAGACCACAACGCTCCTTTTTATATATTTACCCCACCCCAAGAACATATTGGACACCGATCCAGAGGGAAAAAAATTAAAATAAATAAATGAATAAAGTGAATTTAAATGAGGTACAAGGAAATTCACCATATTTGAAGATGTGCACTTAAAGGGGAATAGTTTGCACAAAATTAATCCCAATCACACACACAAAAAAAAGGATTCACGGCAGCTGTCAAGCATCTTTCAGGTGGGTATGGTTTTAATTTTCTCTAAATGTTTTAGCAATGTATCCCAAAGTAAATCCGTTGGGCATCTTTCTTCGCCTTTAGACAATAATTCTAATGGCAAAAGAGCCAAATGGGACAGGCAAAAAAAAAAAAGAAAAAGCAATGTATCCCAAACAGCAAAGAATCTTTCCTTTGACCCCTTGACAGCGTACTTTATCTTTTCCAACTGTATAAATTGTGTCAGGTCACTAAACCACAAAGCTGCTTTGGGTGGCTTTTTTGACTTCCAATGCAACAATATCCTTCTGCGTGCAAGCAGTGTAGTGAAAGCAATTATGTTTTTATGACTCTTCCTATGTCCTCTATCTGTGACACCAAATATAGCCATAGCTGCATTGGGTTGAATCTCAACATTCAATGCTTCGGACAATGTTTTGAAAATTGTTGACCAGTAGGCTTTTAAAGTTGGACATGACCAAAACATATGTGTTAAATCTGCAGAGGGATTTCTACATCTGTCACAGCTTGCATCTATGTTTGGAAATATTTTAGCCAGTCTTGCCTTGGAGTAATGAATGCGGTGTAGAATCTTGAACTGTATGATGTTTAATTTGGCACAAAAAGTGCTGTTGTTTACTCTTAAAAGAGCACTCTCCCAGGTCTCCTCCTCTAAGTCCACCCCCAGCTCATTCTCCCAGTCTGCTTAGATCTTTGGCATTGTTATATTCTTAAAGGAGGCTATACAATTGCTAATTCTTGAGATAAGGCCTTTAGGCTTAAATGTCAGCTTCAACAGATCATCTACAGCAGTAAATGGAGTTATATTTGGAAAGTCAGGGTTATGATGCTGAAAGTCCCAAAGCCTTAGAAATGGCTTTGTAATGATTTCCGGACTGATAGATGTCAGTGACTTTGTTTCTCATCTAGTTCTTGTGGCATGATGTCGCTTTTGTAATCTTTTAGCCTGATTCACTTTGTCAGATTCTATTTAACTGATTTCGTGATTTAACAAGTCTGGCAGTAATCAGGCCTAGGTGCGGCTAATGAATGTCTCCCACAGTCTCCCACAGTGTGTGTCTGACAAGGTGATCAGCAACACAGGGGCACCACAGGGGACTG
>NW_024582678.1:600838-602488 GCF_018398535.1 Haplochromis burtoni | reverse complement strand
ATGCTTGGGGGAGCAGGCTGAGGGTCGCAGATGCCAACAGACTTAATAAACTAATCCGTAAGGCCAGCAATGTTGTGGGGATGGAGCTGGACTCCCTCAAGGTGGTGTCGGAGAGGCGGATGCTGTCCAAGATAAAGACAATGTTGGATAACACCTCCCACCCACTCCATGACATGCTGGTCAGTCACAGGAGCACGTTCAGTGAGAGACTGAGATTACCGAAAAGCACCACTGAACGACACAGGAAATCTTTCCTGCCTGTGGCCATCTCCCTGTACAACGCATCCACTTAACACACTGGTTACTGCTACAACTACACATGTTTCTTTTCCAGCTATTTATTTATGAGTGACTTATGTATGTATATATATGTATATATTGTACTATTCTTAGTTAGCGTATTGTCTGTCTTGTCTTAATGTTGGTTTATAATGGAGCACTGTAACAAAAAATAATTTCCCCCAGGGATCAATAAAGTATTCTGATTCTGATTCTGATGAAACTGAATTCAACTTTCTTTCCAAAGAGGGTCTGCACAGTGTACCTACACAGGCCCCAAGAGTGCATGTGATTTCTCATGTATGTGAAATGCACGTGCATGTATGTGCATTCTTATGTCCCAGAACAAGTGACATTGCTCATTCATGTTGCTTGCCCCTGTCATGAACCCAGAGGGTTCATACGAGAGGCAGACCTAAAAGCAGACTCAAGAGCTGATTCACTTCTTCACCAGACATTATTTACACACCAACTGACTGAAATGGCAGAAAAATGCTCTATAGGTGAGTGTGGGCTGAGGAATGTTTGCTTACTTGCAGGCTACAGCTGAGACGCTTTGAGGAGGGTAACTGAGGGAGTGTCTGGGCTGCGAGCAAGCACTGGAGAAGGTGGGGGATCTCTTTCTGGGTTCTGGAGGACTTCTGGTGGTGAACAGTGGGCAGGAGGGAAGCAGTTAGGTGAGATGAGTAGCTGATCCTTTGCAAGAGTACTGCAGGTGAAACCAGTGCCTGACTGAAAATGGAGCAGGGGACGGGTCCTGGAGGATGTGACCTGAGAACAGGCTTGATCTGGGAAACGTGGAAAGTAAATGGTAAATTGACTGATTCTTATATAGGGCTTTTCTACTCTCCTGGAGCACTCAAACTGCTTTATACAACATGCCATATTCATCCATTCACACAAGCACAAGCCTTTCTATGCTTTTAAGTGCTTTCTAGCTAACATTCACACACATTCATACTCCAATGGATGCATCAGAGAGCAACGGTTAGTATCTTGCCCAAGGATATTTGGCATGCAGCCTGGGGGAACCAGGGATTGAACCACCAACCGGTAGTAGATGATCTGCTCTACTACACCACAACCACTTCAGGAAAGTGGGATGGATGCACCAGGATCATGGAAACTTTAGTCTAACTGCAGACGGACTGATGATGGGCTCGATCTTGCATGGTCCTATGAGGCGAGCAAAGTTTGCCCCTCTGGCAGGTTGGTGTTAAACACAAGTTAGTAAAAACATACAGAGACAGTATTTACAGGTCATGTGACAAGGATAAAAACAGTGATCACATTATACTAGAACAAACAATGACAAGAAGAGTGGACACAGAGGACAGTATAGATAACAATAACGGAAACACATCAATTATA
>NW_024582678.1:590600-598643 GCF_018398535.1 Haplochromis burtoni | reverse complement strand
TAAATTGCCCCTAGGTGTGAATGTAAGTGTGAATGGTTGTCTGTCCCTGTGTGTTATCTCTGCGACAGACTGGCGACCTGTCCAGGTAGTACCCTGCTTCTCGCCCTATGACAGTTGGGATAGGCTCCCACGACCCTGAAAAGGATAAGCGGATGGATGGATTAAAAAGTTTTAATTGATTGATTAACAAACAAAGAGTAATGACAAAGCATAAGCAAAGTCTGACAATTTTTTTTAAAAAAAGTAATGACAGAAAGAACCTGAAATTAAGAAGAAGAAGAATAAACAAAGGTGAAGGTGAAATAAGTAATAACAACAAATTAAAATCAGGAAATATATAGACAAGCAAAAAAATAAATAAGATTTAAATTTTTTTTTAAAATTATTTATCTAGAAAGAACATAACATCAAGACAAAATAAATTAGAGAATTTGAACCACAAGAAACATAAAAGAGAAATTACAATGGCAACTACCATCCCTGCAACATTCAAAGAAGAAGAACCAGCACCACCCAGCAAATTGAGACAGACTTTGTAAAGAACCAAATGCTGGAAGGGGAAATCAAAAAGAAGAAATGGGCAAAATTTGAAGAAAAGAAAAATGCCTCGATGAAATATGGACAATGTGGGGAAAAAGGAGGATTTTTTTGTGTGCAACAAGCTGAACACAAAACAGTTTGTGTGTTTGAGCTGATAGAAACACTGTATTTTAAATTACCTTTGCACAGCATGTTATTTCGGTGGCGATCGTGGCTTAAGAGTTGGGAGTTCGCCTTGTAAATCAGAAGGTTGCCGGTTCGAGCCCTGGCTTGGACTGTCTCGGTTGTTGTGTCCTTGGGCAAGACACTTCACCCGTTCCCTACGGGTGGTGGTCAGAGGGCCCGGTGGCACCTCTGTCAGTGCGCCCCAGGGTGGCTGTGACTACAATGTAGCTTGCTATCACCAGTGTGTGAATGACTGGATGTGTAAAGCGCTTTGGGGTCCTTAGGGACTAGTAAAGCGCTATACAAATACAGGCCATTTACCATTCTTTATGTTCACTCCTCTACTGTAGGGCTAGCTAGATGGTGAAGTACCGCAACTGTTACTTATGGTCACCTGTGGTCATTCCCGTGCTGTGCCAAAAAAAACCCACACACACACAAAAAAGACTCACTTTAACCCCTGACTATGGCACAGTCTTTTTATGCAATATGAATTACACATATGGACAGTCTTTCATGTTTTACTGTTTAGGCATATAATCAGTTTGATGTTTGAAGGCTCGCAGTGATATAAAATAATAACTCCCCTCAAATCCATTAAACCAAAAGTAACAAGCCCATTTTGAAAATGTAAGGAGTAGAAAATACAAATATTTGTTTAAAAATGTAGGGAGCAAAAGTAAAAAACTGTCAAAAAAACTAGTAAAGTACTGAAAATTCTACTTAAGTACACTAATAAAGTATTTTTACTTCATTACTTCCCACCTCTGCCTACAGTAAGCTGTGAGATCAAAGGCTCGTCAGGCCAGGTGGGCTCTTTTCTTTACTTGCTTCAACTTTAAGATAAGATAAGATAAAAATTTATTAATCCCTCGGGTGGGTTCCTCTGGGAAATTCGGTTTCCAAAAGCACAGCACCGACAGAAGTTACAGTTACAGAATATTATATATATATACACACACACACATATATAAATAAAATATACGAAGGGGATAAATAGAATAAATAGGAATAAAAATAAAAATACAAGTGAATTGCACATTTCAAGTATGGAGTCTATTGCACCGTTGACTATTAACAAAAGTATTGCACAAAAGGTATTGCACAGTGAGGTGAAGAGGCACTACAGCTTAGTTGTTCCCCTCCCACTCCCCTCCAGAGAGGAGTTAAACAGTCTGATGGCGTGTGGGACAAAGGAGTTTTTAAGTCTGTTAGTTCTTGTCTTGGGGAGAAGCAACCTGTCACTGAACAGACTCTTCTGGTTGTTAATAGCCGTGTGCAGAGGATGCCCAGCATTGTTCATAATGTCCAGCAGCTTTTTTAGTGTCCTTTTCTCTGCCACTGTCACCAGAGTGTCCAGCTTCATGCCGACCACAGAGCTAGCCTTCCTTTACCATCACTTACAGATCCAGATTGCATAATATAAATATAAATATAAATCTTGCCTTGTCCAAACTGCTCTCCTCCTCAGACTGCCCAAGGAAGAAACTATCTTGCCTACATCATGCGTAATTGGTTTGTTAACCTGGGAAATAGATTCCTTGGTTCGAAACGCCCAAAGAAAAGAGTAGAACCCAGGTAACACACCTCAACTCCTCATCCCTGTGAAAGTCCGGTCAAAAGTAACCTAGTGGGCACATACTGCCAAATGTATGGGTCATCCTGGTATCAACCACACAATATACTTCCTGGCTCTGTTATGGTGGCCATCTTTTGTGAAAGACTCGAAGTCAACTTGAACTGCACTCCTGAGAATGTAAGAGCAAAACAAATGTCTGGCTGATCAGTACCAGATACTTGCACCTTCTTATCAATCAGGTCAGAAAGTTTGGTTATCTGCAAAAAATATCCCTCTGCAAATGAAACCTAAGAAATTTGCAACCAAATACACTGGACCGTTTGAAAATGATACAGTGATTAATCCTCTCTGTCTCCCCATTTGAGGTTGCTCAGTTATGGACACCAGATGTCGTGGAAGGGGCTTCCAGTACCTGGTTGATTGTAAGGAATATGGCCCAGAGGAATGATCCTAGGTCGTGCATCCCGCCATCCCGGACAAGAAGATGGTGAGAGAATTCCTCCTCAGACTCCCTTTATAGGTTGGGGAAAGGTACTGTCACAGTCCATCTGTCATCTTACCTCTTTCTATTCTATTGACATTGTCTTTTTAATGAAACACATCTAGCTCAGTCATGTCCAGTCATTCAGTTTAGTGCAACCTATCATGTTGTGTTAATTTTGTCTTCATAATAAACAGTGTCCACATCCTCATTCAGCCACCTACGTGACACTTACCTGCCTTTCCTTGTTTTCAGGTCTACCTGGAGAGACCTGAGATGCAGAGTGGTGAGATGTCTTTGCAAAGAGGGAGTCTGGGAAATGGTTTGGAAACTTTGGAAAGCATCACAGGAGTTTGGGATTGTCACTACTGTCTAATCTTTTGACTGTTCATATTCACTGTAAATAATGGTAAATAATTGACTCATAATTATAATCTGTAATTTTATTTTTTATACTTAAGTATAATTATAAATAATTGACTAAGGAGTCCTGCCAGAGTCTAGATCTTGACAGTTTCTTCCTGTAAAAAGGGAATTTCTCCTTTCCACTTTTACCAAGTACTCTCTCATAGTAAGTCTTCTGATTGTTGAGGTTTTGTGTTGTTGAAGGGTCTTTACCTCACAACATAAAGCAACTTTAAGCAGCTAGTGATTTGGGGCCGTATACACAAAACTAAAAAAATTAAACAAAACTGAATTGCTTCTGATTGAACACCGGTATCAAAAAAGATGAGGTTAAAAAATGTGTGTTTTTTGTGGCTGCTGTGAGGACCAGATATTTCTCAAAGGAACAGCTGTTAACTCAGAAACATAGGAACAACTTCTTGATGTTAAATGTATATTAAATATTTTTATAAAATTAAAAAACGCAGGCACCCGCACTGTGACATGGTTAACTGACAATCTAAAGAGGGATAAATCATACATGAGAAATGAAGGTGTTGTATGAAGTCTGATTTCTCAGATCCAACATCTAAAAATGACAGACTGCACCTGTTCAGCGTGGCTGTTTTATTAAACCGGATTTGATTCTCTCTTCTATAGCAACAAGAGTTTACTTGCTAACATGTTGAAGGGTTACTAAAACTTCTTGACACTAGACTCCTAACTCTGCTATCGCATCTGTTTACTTGCTAATTCTAGCTCGGTTACTGTACTGTGTGTAGATTGATCAGAGCATAGGAAGCATAGCCAGTGGCAGCTTGTCTAGCATACTGGTCTCCCATTAGTTTCTCGTTAAAGACCACAGATTTATCCACAATGTGAATGCCCAAACAATCAAAGAAACTGCTGACAGCTTAACAAGCTCCGCCTTCGTTAACAGATCGTGGACAGGCTCTTAAGAAAGAAACAGCAACAAACTTGGCTATGAAATTGTAGTCAAGCAGAATCAAGCCTGCTTCCAGAGCCAATAGCTAACTGCGTCAGAAGATGGCAGCAATCTTGTGCCATCAAATAGGCCAAATATGACTGAAGGCTGTTGGAGATGAAAGCCTAACCCTAACTCGTGTAACAAATGGCGGGAACATATTTTAATTTAGCACAGACTTCTTATATAATGCTTATATTTCTCAACAGCTACCAGGTGTTATTGTTAAATAAACACTGAAGCGCGTCTTGCTGTGGTTCAGCATCTCTCCTCTCTTTGCTTGCTCCTCTCATTTGGACAAACGTGATCTAGTGGTAAAGGCACGACGCTGCGCTACGGTGTGGAGATTAAGCCAAACTGCACCAGCAGCAGCATCTGGGAGTGGTGGGTCTTGACAACTAGCAGCGCAGAGCTGTTCAGATGCACCGTGATGTAAATGTATAACAGAAATCCGTCGCAATGTGATGGTTAGATTCTTCAGTGGAGCATCGCTTCTCGTTACCCGCGCCCATGGTGTTTACTGCTACACAATGCAGACGGTGATGCGGCGAGCGGTGGGTGTGCGCTTCTGAAGACCGCCACCGTTGGGGAGAAGAGAAGCTTCATACAAGCAGCAAGTCTCTCAGCCACTGAAGCGGAACCACGCGCTGCGGATAATGTCTTTTTACTCCCTGCCATTTTCCATTCTTTCCCGGTTAAAAGCGACGGAATCAACAGAAAGACCCTGAAAGTTGGATATATATTTCTTCTAATAGTGGCAGTGCCAGAAGAGCCAAGATGAAATTTCCCACTGAGAATCCAAGAAAACCAGGGAACATGAACCCTCCACCAGGTTAGCCCGTCAGTCAGTATGCTGTTTTTGTGAAGGTGCTGGTGTGTTTTATTCATGCTGCACTTTCGCGTTAGATGTCGTTCTGGATTCGGTGAAAGTTGGCGTTCACATCCTCCCATTACTGCAGGTTTTAAAATGAATTGCTGAAGTCAAACTGCTCTTTGTGACCTTTATTTGCTCTGTAAACACTAATTGGTCCAGTATCTCCCACTGGCTTGGCCACTTAACATGCTGACCAGACATTGAATTTCCACAGGAAGCTGCATGCTGAAGTTTACTATGGGCAAACACTGCAGCCGCATCCACCCCGCGGCGTCTTCGGTACTCTGTGGTGTTTATACCTGAGAAATCGTTTAATGGCAGAAAGAGTAATTATGCCCACAGCGGGGCAACGCAGGGACATCTAGCCTGAGGCTGTTAGTCAACAAATGCTCCGGTGTGATGCAGCGGGGAGGTCTGTCGTAACATTACCTCATCCACCCCCGTGGAAATAGCCCCCCAAATCCCGCATGACCGTCACGTTCTCCCACACCGTCAACATGCGCATGTTTATCGAGTGTTTGCAAGCTCTTGATCAGTTCAAAGTCTTTTATATGGCACCCCTCTATTATTTTCAAGTGCTGTTGGCACATCATTAATTGCGGGATTTCTGAAGTGTACACCTGCATGTAAGCTTAACTGTACACACTGCAGCTGACTGATTACATAAATCAAAGCAGCCGTCTCTGCTGGTTTCTACAAGTGTACTAATGTCAGTGAAATGTGTTGCAGCTGTCATGATTCCCTGTGCTACTTTTACATAACACTGTGTCGTGAATAGAAGAAATGCAAAATCCACCTGTTTGGCTTTGCTGGGCTGTTACTCTGAGAGCTCATCACGATCTGTTTTTGTCAACCACAGAAGAAGGTGTGACATTCACTAATATGTTGGGATTTTTTTTTACAGTAACACTTTCAGTGGCGTAGCAAATAATAAACAGCAGTTACTTATATTCAGAGAATGATTGTTTAAAAGAGATATCGATAGAATTTACTCTAAACACTATCCACCAAATCAGAAAGCCTCTAGATCTGAGATGCAGTTGAACAACTGTCAAAACTTGAATTATGATTTTCTGCCCAAGGTCAAGAAGGAACATTCTAGTGCTGCACCCTGTTATTGCTGTGGTTTAATAGCTGACATCCTCTAAATAATTATTTAGTTTGTTCATTCAAAACCTGTAGAGTTCATTATTGCTTCAAGTTCTGTGACTTTGAATAGGCATGAATTTAATCTACTTATTCACTCAGTGTTTTGTTTCTATAACAGAGACAGTGGTGAGAAATTTTATTAGTGTCAGTTAAAAGTGAAAGTAACCTCAGCACCTTAGTGCTTGTTTTATTTAGTCTTCCAAACATCATATTGCTCCCACAGTCCAAAGACATGCAGTTAGTGGGGTTACCTGGTAATTCTAAATTAGCCATAGATGTGAATGCAAACAGACTGGCGAGCAGTCCCGGGTATACCCTGCCTCTCGCCCTGTGGTAGCTGGGATAGGCTCCGCCCACCAACATACTGACAAATAACGATAACAAAGATAAATCCATGATGATCAAATATTTTTTCTTTGGTTTCAAGTAACATGTAAAAAGTATTTTTATAAGCACTTCATAAGCATATAGACTAACAAATTGTACTTCAGTGAATTCCCATTGCATCACTGTTAACTACCACCACTGAGTACCCTGAGGACTTTGTTTGGTCTTTCTGCTTTTCTTCATCTGCAAAATTATTAGCATATGTTTTAAAATCAAACAAACTGTCCTTTCTTTAGCTTATTCCTGCTGATCACCTGTTTTCTATCAGAGCACTTGTCAGTGGAAAACATCACTTCAATCATGCAAATATCACATCATTCTATTTTTCATTTCCCCTTTGTTTCAGTGGAAGTCCAGACCAACCTGGTTTCACCAAAGAAGGTGCAGCCAGGCATGCTTCAGTCCAGCCTAGTACATGCCAGTGTGGCCACTATGCAGAACCCAATGGGCTGCGTTCTGCCAAGGCTCTCCGCCTCCTCCCGTCCGCCGAGCATGGTGGCCAGCATGGAGGCGGTGGCCGATGGCTCAGCTCCCTTCACCATGATGAAGCTGAAAACTGTGCTAGCTGTGTTTGTAGTGGTGGTGACCTACCTGGTGGCGGGGGGTTTGGTGTTCCAAGCGCTTGAGCAACCCTTTGAAAATAACCAGAAGATCACCATCACAGCAGAGAAGGCAGCTTTCCTGCTAAAACACCCCTGTGTGTCCGCAGAAGACTTGGAGGCTATCATCAAGGTAAGAGCAGCTGCTGTTTGATAGATTTGCCTTTCCTCAGTCTTTGACTGGTTTTCCCAGTGGGGACTCAGGTCAACTGAAACCTAAGCGTCACATTGATCTGACGCCATTCGAGCACATACTCTGTCAGGCACCCTGGTGTGGATACAGACCACACTGAATAGTCTGGTACAAATGTGGAGATTGCTCAATGTTTCCAGATATCCTTGAAGAATTTCCTTAATGATGTACTTTATTGAAAGAATATGACTGGGCATGTATGTGTTTGGAAGGAAAGCCTGCTGACTATGGTTAATTCAATAAATTTTTTGAAATTTGAGTGTACTGGCTTTTGGATGTTATTCAGAAAAGAATGGCAAATAATAGTACATAAGATCATTACAAAAAAATTTAAAAGTGGTAAAGTTGGAGTATTTCTTAGTAAATCTGAAAAACATAGACCTCTGTTTATATGTTAACTAGTCATCTTTGTTTAAAGCATAATCTTTTAGGTTTAATATCATATTTGGGAGTGGTTATAAAATGATAAAAAATAATCATTGCAAAATATTTTTTTTCTCAGTAGAAATATGAGAGAGGTCAATGCAAAATTGATAATCTCATTTCATCCATGTTTTGACTGACAACATGAAAGGCTATTAACAAAAGTAAAAGTAACAAAATAGTAAGGTTGGAAAAGGAAGGAAAGAAAGGCTGTTTATTTGATTTGATTTGATTTGATTTGATATACCTTTATTAGTCCCACAAGGGGAAATTTCATAAGGCTG
>NW_024582678.1:586530-590286 GCF_018398535.1 Haplochromis burtoni | reverse complement strand
TGCGCTGGTCTCCATGATCCACCGTCAGCATCGGAAGGGAATAAGCGTCGAAGGCGTTTGGAAAGGGAGGGGGGATGAGTGTGTGCATATCAGTGTATATGTATGTATGTGTGTGCGTGTCCAGAGTTCAGCTGAGACAGTGTCCTTCGCCCTGCTAGGCTAAGTAAACAGTCTTCCAGCGAACCCAGGTGGCCTTGCATGGAATGGGAAGGAACAGACTAAACACAGTCGTTATCAGGGTGTTGTTGTTCAGCTCCAGCCTTGCGACCGCAGCTGGCGCCGAAAGGGTATCCGCATGAAGTGATGGTGCTTTTTACTTTAGTGCGAACAGCTCATGAGAATTTCAAAGCAGTTCTACAGTCCAACACTGGTCTCTCAATCTCCCGTTGGAGAGCCGCGAGCTTCGCCATACTTGCGTTCTGTGATGTTGTCATTTCTTGTGCTCAAGGAGCCGATTTCTGAGAACTCACGACAGTGTGCCTCCCCGAGATGTCATCCAATTTGCGCCCAGAGATGTTATTCCGAGCTAGCCCTTACGAGATGTAATCCAGTCTGCAGTCAGAGATCTTATTCTGAGTATTCACAGCAGCCGTAGCCTCTCCAAGATCTTATCCGTGCTGCACTCAATGAGCCCATTTTGAGAAACTCACGCCTCTTCCCATCGTTTCAATCCCAGCGGGCAGCCTTGTGGGGGTTTGAACAGCCGGTTCCGCTTCCTTAATTCTTCGATAAGTCAGGGTCAAGCCAGCTCCGATCAGCAAGAACCCTGTTACCATGGTTCCGAATAGGTAGATATCTTCAGCACTCAAGCTCACCCAAGCCCAAACTTCTCATTGAGAAAGGGTTGTCAATTGCATTTAGGGACCAGTTGATCAAATCCATAATTCCTCTTTTAGGTTTTAGAGAACAGACTGTGAGAGAATGTTCCAGGGAAAAGTAATACAAAAAACACGAGACTAGACAAGGACATAAGAGGCTAAGCAGGGAAGCTAAGGGAGAGGAGGAGGAGAGGAAAAAGTGTGACCGCCTTCGTCAAAAGCAAGAGTAAGTATTGCTCTAAGGTGCAGACATTCATGACTCAGTAGCAGCTTTTCCTTCTTTTTTCTTCTTTTTAAAAAATGTAATAACACTGCACATTCATGGATAGATCCTTGTCAGGACTCTGTCCTTGGCTTATTTAACCAGTCACAAATACATAACAGTGGTTTTATAGATTACAGGTTTTACAGTTTTGCTACTGTTTACATGCGCTGCTGCAAAATCTGTGTTGGAACTCAGACTTTTCGGGCACTCGAATTGAAATTTCTATCTGGGAACTCAGAAATTCTGACTTGTAACTTCAAAAGTTAAATGCACCAAGACCAAGTCAGGTTAGGCTGACACCATACATACCATTAGGTTGCGAGTTGGGAGCAACAGCATTGTCAAATATAACAGAGTGGTTTTTATATAGCACCTTTCTACTGAGCACTGAAAATGCTTTCTTATTCATTCTTTTACACACAAATCTAGACAAGTGCTTTTTCTATGCCTAAGCACTTGCAACCTAACATTCACACATTCGCACAAATTCATGAATGCCTTGAGGGCAAACCAGGGTTCAATATCTTGGCCAAGGATAGTTGAACAATTAGTAAAATGATCCCTCCCACCTCCTGAGCCACATATGCATTTAAACACCCCACCCCATGATAGTCCAAGGCTCAAAAGTGTGGCTAAAGCCTTAGCTCTGGGACCAAGAGCTTCTCAGGCCTGCTAATGCATTGCAATTTTCAGTCTCTGGCTTCCCAAATTACAACACATAACATTAAGCATCCTATTCACACCAAGACAAACAGTGAAACAGGAGAAACTCAGTTTGTGTGTTGTCTTCCTGTTTGGGTGACAGCTGCCTTCACCCTGTGCAACCATGGCAGCTCGAATGTGTCAAAAAAGTGTGGGATGCAACATCTGTATGCCTCTGGAAGATGATGAAAAGCAGGTGGTCACCAAAGGCAGGTCCTTGGGCTCTTTCTGGGTAGTGCAGTTCCATCTTTGGTTATCTCAGTCCCAGCTGGTGAGGCTGATGAGGCTGCCTGTCGACCCACACTCATGTTTGGCCCAGGGGCACCCCAATTTTTGCAGCATGCTCGAAACAGCCGCCGTGTTCCTCAGGAGATGTCAAGGGACATGTTCAGAGGTTGTGAACCCTGAGATCCAAGATGCAAAATTCTTACGGTCCCTGGGGTGAGACAGGCCATCAGTGCCAGCGGTTGGTTTGCCACCACTGACCTGAAGGATGCCTACTTCCAGATTCCTATCTGCCAAGGCCACTGGCAGTTCCTGGGGTTTGGGTTTGAGGGGACAGGTGGGTGATCAGAGCAGGTGTGTTCATTCAAAAGCAGGGACCTTTGTGGAGTCCTGCACATGAACACAGACACAAAAAAAATTGACACAGAGAGATAAGAGTGATGGGAGAGATTCTCAATCACCCTAGGGCCACTTCCGGGCCATACTCAGCACAGATGTTTCTGTATACTATCCCAGACATTTGATTATTGTATTCCATGTATGCCTCGCCTGCCTTGCACCCTGCTGTTATGTGCTGGATTGTCTCAGCGGCATCTATGCTCCAGGGGTCTTGCCTGGTGTGGTAGACCCCAGCCTCTATTGTATTGTATTGAATTGAATCTTTATTTTGACAATGTTAAAACAGTTCAGCAACAGAGGAAAAAATAGACAAACAAAGCAAAACAAAAGGAAAGGAAAACAAAATAATACTAATTATTAATAACTTACATGTTCAAAAAGGAGTAGGAAGAAGCATAAACTTATTTACCCCCACTTACCCCCTTTCCACTATTTAGTAATTATTAGTCTGCACTTTTTCTTCCTGTTTATGCCCTGTCCATCAGAAATTCTTTATTACCATTAAATTACATGTTACATGTATTATTTATTTATTTATTTTAAATATATATACCTATATAACCCCAGTAACCTGTCAAAAGAGATACAATTTGCAGACATATATACTCATATAAACATACTTGTGCACCCACACACACGTATACACATCACTGTTGTGAAAATAGTGGGTGAGAACCCCCCTCTTTAGACCCCCACCTCCTCCCTGTACTTTGCAAAAACCATATTTTTGAACCGCTTTTAAACTGAGTCATGCCGGGATGTTGATTCCTTTCTTCACTTAGTCTGTTCCACAGCTTCACTCCACACACAGAGATGCAAAAAGATTTTAGTGTTGTACGGATACAGGGATGTTTTAAATTTAATTCCCCCCTCTAATTGCATTCCCGTTCCTGTTTAAAAAACAATTTTAGAATATTGTCAGGAAGTAGGTTGTTTTATTGCTTTATACATAATTTGCGCATTGAGGAAACGAACCAGATCTGGGAATTTTTGTATTTTTGATTTAAAGAATAGTGGATTTGTTTGATCTCTGTAGAGTGAAATCAGTGAACAATAGAGAATGTGGAGTGATCTGTGGTCCAGAATGAGTTTTACTTTACTCAAAATTGAAATATTTCTTGATACTTTGTTGTGTATATGATATATATTAGAGCTTATTTTATCATCTATTATCACACCAAGAAACTTGTGTTCAAGAACTCTTTCAATTTCCACATCATCTACATGAATCTGCAGTTGTGAGTTTCTTTGGGAATTCCCAAATGAGACAATTTTAGTTTTACTTAAATTTAGTGAGTTTGTTGTTGTATCCAGCAGCTCCTTTAGAACAAAAATATTTGTGTTGTC